>NC_138726.1:2504332-2509332 GCF_965113295.1 Leuciscus leuciscus
TATCTATCTATCTATCTATCTATCTTCAAACCTTTTCTATCTATATATCTATCTATCTATCTATCTATCTTCAAACCTTTTCTATCTATCTATCTATCTATCTATCTTCAAACCTTTTCTATCTATCTATCTATCTATCTATCTATCTATCTATCTACAAACCTTATCTATCTATCTATCTACAAACCTTATCTATCTATCTATCTATCTATCTATCTACAAACCTTATCTATCTATCTATCTATCTATCTATCTATTGTGACGAGCGTCCTCAAAGGAATCAGCGTCGCCCTGGTAACAAACACAAAACACCTGCACGTCCTCACAGCGGGCTGATCGGTCACAGCTGCACCTCATCAGCCCACAGCCACAAAAGCAGCACGCGCTGAGCAGACAGACAGACTCTGGTCTCGAGCTGAATGAATTGCTGGACTAACCTTTCTCTCTGTTCCCTTCAGAAAGCAGCGAGTGACCGACAGCCCACCTCTTTTGGAGCACGTTTGGACACCCACTTTCGGTTTGGATTGAACACTGCAGAGCACTTGGAGCACCAGCCATCACCCACCGGATCACCGTCTTCCTTCACCTTTATTTTTTGCACTGTAAATAAAATCCACCCTCCGGGGCCTTTTCACTAAGCCTGCCTTGTCGAGTGATTCTTCACCCCGTGACAGTGGTGGAGAATGCGGGCAAGTGCGTGAAGAATCACCGGCAAGTTCACCACCCCAACCCCTAATTTTTTCTTTTTTTCCTGTGTGCACTACAGGACACGGAAAGCGGCGCGCTCGGTCCCCACAATGGAGGAGGTTCTGCAACGTCTCGCGGAGGTGAGCATCCGCCAGCAACAAATTGTAGAACATCTCGCCACTCGCCAGGGCAGGACGGAGGAAGAACTGACCGCCATCCATGCCGTCGCCGCCCAGCGCGTTCCGCTACCTGATCCTCGTGCCCAAGCAACCCGCCTGCTGCCGAAGATGACGGCTGATGATGACGTGGAGGCTTTCCTGCAAGTCTTTGAATCCACAGCCCTCACTGAGGCATGGCCCGAGGACGATTGGGCACGCGCGCTGGCACCTCTCCTCACCGGAGAAGCCCAACGGGCTTATTTTTCACTTCCCCGTGCGATCGCCGAAGATTATGACGAAGTCAAGCGTGAAATCCTGGCGAGGCTCGGCCTCTCATCCATCTGCGCCGCCCAACAGTTTCACGAATGGGAGTTCAAGTCCCGCGTGCCAGCCCGTGCTCAAGCCGCCGAACTCAGCCGCATCGCTCGTCATTGGCTGTTGGAAGATAATCCCACTGCAGCTCAGGTAGCGGAACGGGTGGTGGTCGATCGCCTCCTCCGTGCTCTTCCCCGTCCAATTCGGCAAGCTGTCGGCATGAGAAACCCTACCAACACTCTGGAACTCGTGGAGGCGATCGAGCTGGCGGATGCCATCCATCACCGTGAGGCTGGGGATCGAGCGTTGCCGTTTCCCCGGAGGGTGGTCCAGGAGCGGCGCCCGCTCGAAGGCACCTCGCGACCAGTCAGCAGGCCGACGGTTTCCCCGCCGCGAGACGAGCCCATGCCCAGCGCTGAACCCGTAACACCACCGCGTGCGTGGTTGGCAGGCTGCATCGTCCACCAGCGTGTACCATCGGGAGCCCCTGAAGCGGACGTGGTCGTGGAGGGGAAACGTTTCCGGGCCCTGCTGGACTCAGGCAGTGCGGTCACCCTCATCCAGTCGCGGTTGTGTGCCCCCCGAAGCGGTGAAAAGAGTTTTCTGCCGATTACCTGCGTTCACGGAGACACTCGCCAAGTACCGGCCCGTAGAGTTACCATATCGTCACCTCAAGGCACCTGGCCGGTGGAGGCGGGTTTGGTGAAGGACCTGCCGGTGGCCGTACTGCTTGGGAGAGACTGGCCGGGCTTCGACAGACTGCTCACTGCCGCTACTCAGCCTGCCAGCCCAGAGGGGAACCGTCGAAGACGGAGGCGGCCGCGTGGACCCCGCCGTAGACCAGCCCTACTTGCCTCCGACAGCGGGAGAGATGGTGAGTCCCCTTCTCAGTCTTCTAATCCTTTCTTTGATGTTTACCAACAGGCTGCAGGAGGGGGCTCATTTGCCAAGGAACAGCGGGAGGACGATCGTCTAAAGCACTGCTGGTCTCAAGTGCGGATCATCGATGGAAATGACGTCCTCCCACGGCCCCATCCTCTCCCGCATTTTGTCGTCGAGAATGGCCTGCTATACTGTGTCGCACAGCGGAGGGGGGAGGAGAAAAAACTACTGGTGGTACCTCGAGCCAAGACCGAAACTATCCTGGAGCTGGCCCATTCTCATCCCATGGCAGGTCACCTCGGGGCAGCCAACACCACCCAGCGAATCCGTGACCGTTTCCTCTGGCCGGGCCTGGAGGCCGAAGTGAAGCGGTTTTGCCAAGCCTGCCCGACCTGCCAGGTCACGTCGCCCAGGACTCCTCCCCCCAGCCCGCTCATCCCGCTGCCCATCATCGAGGTGCCCTTCGAGCGGATCGGGATGGACATAGTGGGGCCGTTGCCAAAGTCTGCCCGGGGACACGAACACATCCTGGTGATCGTCGACTACGCCACCCGGTACCCAGAAGCAGTTCCCCTACGCAAAGCCACCGCGAAGTCCATCGCCCAGGAGCTGTTTCTGTTGGCCAGCCGAGTCGGTATCCCTGCGGAGATACTGACTGACCAGGGAACACCGTTCATGTCCCGGCTAATGGCCGATCTCTGCAGGCTGCTGCGGGTGAAGCAGTTGAGGACCACGGTTTATCACCCTCAGACGGACGGGCTCGTGGAGAGGTTCAACCAGACCCTTAAGCAGATGCTGAGACGCGTGGCGGCGGAGGATAAGCGGGATTGGGACCTCATGATTCCCTACGTGCTCTTCGGGATCCGCGAAGTACCTCAGGCCTCAACTGGCTTCACCCCCTTTGAGCTCCTGTTCGGCCGCCAACCACGTGGGCTCCTCGACATCGCCAGAGAAGCTTGGGAGCAGCAGCCTGCCCCTCATCGCACCGTCATCGAGCATGTACGACAAATGAGAGAGAGAATCGATCGAGTGATGCCATTAGTCCGGGAACACCTCAGCAAAGCCCAACAAGCGCAGCAACGCCATTACGACCGGGCAGCCCAACCACGGGAGTTCCAGCCGGGAGACCGCGTCATGGTCCTGGTCCCCAGCTCTGCCTGTAAGTTCCTGGCTTCCTGGAAGGGTCCATACACGGTGTTGGAAAGGATTGGGCCAGTCACATACCGTCTAAGGCAACCTGGTCGACGCCAGACAGAGCAACTCTACCATATTAACCTCCTAAAGAAGTGGGTGGGGACCCGGGACCAAGTGGCGGCCCTAAGTCTCACCGATCCCGTGGTTGTAGACGTCAACCCCCATCTATCGGCTGCCCAGAAGGCGGAGCTGCAGCACCTGGTCAGTCAGTTCCAGGATGTGTTCTCAACCCAGCCCGGGCAGACCAACGTGGTCCAGCACGACGTCAGGACACCCCCAGGAGTCGTCGTCCGGCAACGGCCCTACCGTGTCCCGGAAGCTCGTCGGCAGGCTATTGAGGAGGAAATCCAACAAATGCTAAAGTTGGGGGTAATAGAACCATCCCGGAGCCCGTGGTCCAGCCCCATTGTAATGGTTCCAAAGCCGGATGGCACCCTCCGCTTCTGCAACGACTTCCGCCGCCTGAACGAAGTCTCCGAATTCGACGGGTACCCCATGCCTCGGGTCGACGAGCTGCTGGACCGTTTGGGAAGGGCCCGGTATATCAGCACCTTGGACCTCACCAAAGGCTATTGGCAGGTACCACTCTCCGAAACTGCTAAACCTAAAACTGCTTTCTCGACCCCCAGTGGCCACTGGCAATACCGGACCCTTCCCTTCGGCCTGCACGGGGCCCCCGCGACCTTCCAACGAATGATGGACATCATCCTGCGGCCCCATCAAGCCTACGCAGCCGCCTACATCGATGACGTCGTGATCCACTCCGAGGCATGGGGAGAACATCTGGAGCGTCTGCGGAGGGTGCTTTCGGAGCTCCGGCGGGCTGGACTCACCGCCAACCCCCGAAAATGTCATCTAGCTCTCTCCGAAGCCAAGTACCTGGGGTTCCGTGTCGGACGAGGCCTTATACAACCCCAGGAGAAGAAGGTAGAGGCCATCCACTCCGCCCCGAGACCCCAGACAAAGACCCAGGTACGAGCTTTCTTGGGGTTGGCAGGGTATTACCGGTGTTTTATCCCCAACTTCTCCTCTTTAGCCGCCCCTCTGACAGACCTGACCAGGAAGGGGCAGCCGGAGAAAGTATGCTGGACCCCAGCCGTTGAAGAGGCCTTCGCCCGGGTCAAAGCGGCACTGAGTCGTCACCGGTACTCCGCGCTCCAGACTTTGGCTGCCCCTTCCTGCTGCAGACGGATGCCTCCGACACGGGACTGGGAGCCGTCCTGTCCCAAGTCCAGGAAGGTGAGGAGCATCCGATCATTTACATCAGCAGGAAGCTGTCCCCGGCCGAGAGGAAGTACGCCGCCGTCGAGAGGGAGGCCCTGGCCATCAAGTGGGCAGTCCTGGAGCTCCGGTACTACCTCCTAGGCCGCAAGTTCACCCTGGTCACAGACCATGCGCCTCTTCAATGGATGGCCCGCGCCAAGGACACCAACGCCAGGGTGACTCGCTGGTTCCTAGCGCTCCAGGACTTCCATTTCGAGGTACGACATCGGGCCGGGGCCGCCAACGCGAACGCTGATGGTCTCTCACGGATATGGACAGCTTATGCAGGTCTGTCAGGGGTCATTCCCCACCCGCCCCTAGTTTCACCCCTACTATCTCCATATGTTCACAGGACCAGAACGACGCTTAGGGGGGGGGAATGTGACGAGCGTCCTCAAAGGAATCAGCGTCGCCCTGGTAACAAACACAAAACACCTGCACGTCCTCACAGCGGGCTGATCGGTCACAGCTGCACCTCATCAGCCCACAGCCACAAAAGCA
>NC_138726.1:2516832-2521832 GCF_965113295.1 Leuciscus leuciscus
TTATCTATCTATCTATCTATCTATCTATCTATCTATCTATCTACAAACCTTATCTATCTATCTATCTATCTATCTATCTATCTTCAAACCTTATCTATCTATCTATCTATCTATCTATCTATCTTCAAACCTTTTCTATCTATCTATCTATCTATCTATCTATCTATCTATCTATCTATCTATCTATCTATCTATCTATCTTACAACCTTTTCTATCTGTCTATCTATCTATCTATCTATCTATCTATCTTCAAACAGTTTTTATCTATCTAACTATCTATCTATCTATCTATCTATCTATCTATCTTGCAACCTTTTCTATCTATCTATCTATCTATCTATCTATCTATCTATCTATCTATATATCTATCTATCTATCTTCAAACAGTTTTTATCTATCTATCTATCTATCTATCTATCTTCAAACCTTATCTACCTATCTATCTATCTATCTATCTATCTATCTATCTATCTACCTATCTATCTATCTTCAAACCTTATCTATCTATCTATCTATCTATCTATCTATCTATCTATCTTCAAACCTTATCTATCTATCTATCTATCTATCTTCAAATTTTTTTATCTATCTATCTATCTATCTATCTATCTATCTATCTATCTATCTATCTATCTATCTATCTATCTACAAACAGTTTTTATCTATCTATCTATCTATCTATCTATCTATCTTTCTATCTATCTATCTTCAAACCTTTTCTATCTATCTATCTATCTATCTATCTATCTTCAAACAATTTTTATCTATCTATCTATCTATCTATCTATCTTCAAACCTTTTCTATCTATCTATCTATCTATCTATCTATCTTCAAACTGTTTTATCTATCTATCTTTCTTTCTTTCTAATCCATCTTTGTCTTTCATTTCTTTGTTTCTTTCTTTTTCTTTCTTTCTTTCTAATTAATCTTTCTTTCTTTCTTTCTTACTAGTCTATCTTTCCTTCTTTCTAAATAACCTCTGTCTTTCTTTCTTTCTTTCTTTCTTTTTTTCTACATACTCAATCTTTCTGTCTTTCTTTCTTTCTTTCTTTCTTTTTAACTAATCTATCTTTCTTTCTTTCCTTTTAACTAATCTATATTTCTTTCTAACTAATTAATCTTTCTTTCTTTCTTTCTTTCTTTCTTTTTAACTAATCTATATTTCTTTCTTTCTTTTTAACTAATCAATCTTTTTTTTCTTTTTAACTAATCTATCTATCTTCAAACCTTATCTATCTATCTATCTATCTACAAACTGTTTTTATCTATCTATCTATCTATCTATCTATCTTCAAACTATTTTTATCTATCTATCTATCTATCTATCTATCTATATATCTATATATCTATCTATCTATTTTCAAACTATTTTTATCTATCTATCTATCTATCTATCTATCTAACTTGTCTATCTTTCTTTCTTTTTAACTAATCTATCTTTCTAACTTATCTATCTTTCTTTCTTTTTAACTAATCTATCTTTCTAACTTATCTATCTTTCTTTCTTTTTAACTAATCTATCTTTCTAACTAACTTATCTATCTTTCTTTCTTTCTTACTAATCCATCTATCTTTCTAACTAACTTATCTATCTTTCTTTTTAACTAATCTATCTTTTTCTAACTAACTTATCTATCTTTCTTTCTTTCTTTTGAACTAATCTATATATCTTTCTAACTAACTTATCTATCTTTCTTTCTTTCTTTCTAGCTAATCCATCTATCTTTCTAACTAATTTATCTTTCTTTCTTTCTTACTAATCTATCTTTCTAACTAACTAACTTATCATCTTTCTTTCTTTTTAACTAATCTATCTTTCTAACTAACTAATCTATCTTTATTTCTTTTTAACTAATCTATCTATCTTTCTAACTAACTTATCTATCTTTCTTTCTTACTAATCTATCTTTCTAACTAACTTATCTATCTTTCTTTCTTTTTAACTAATCTATCTATCTTTCTAACTAACTTATCTTTCTTTCTTTCTTTTTAACTTATCTATCTTTCTTTCTTTTTAACTAATCTATCTATCTTTCTAACTAACTTATCTTTCTTTCTTTCTTTTTAACTAATCTATCTATCTTTCTAACTAACTTATCTATCTTTCTTTCTTTCTTACTAATATATCTATCTTTCTAACTACCTTATCTTTCTTTCTTTCTTTCTTTCTTTCTTTTTAACTAATCTATCTATCTTTCTAACTAACTTATTTATCTTTCTAACTAACTTATTTATCTTTCTTTCGTTCGTTTTAACTAGTCTATCTTTCTAACTAACTTATCTATCTTTCTTTCTTTCTTTCTTACTAATCTATCCATCTTTCTAACTAACATATCTATCTTTCTTTCTTTCTTACTAATCTATCCATATTTCTAACTAACATATCTATCTTTCTTTCTTACTAATCTATCCATCTTTCTAACTAACATATATATCTTTCTTTCTTTCTTACTAATCTATCCATCTTTCTAACTAACATATCTATCTTTCTTTCTTTCTTACTTAATAATCTATCTATCTTTCTATCTAACTTATCTATCTTTCTTTCTTTCTTACTAATCTATCCATCCAACTAATTAATCTTTTTTCTTTCTAACTAATCTTTTTACTTTCTTTCTTTCTTTCTTTCTTTCTTTCTTACTAATCTTTCTTTTTTTTCATACTTTTCTTTCTTTCTAACTAGTCTTTCTTTTTTCTTTTTCTTACTTTTCTTTCTTTCTTTCTAACTAATCTTTTTCTTTCTTTCTTTCTTTCTTTCTTTCTTTCTAACTAATCTTTTTTCTTTCTTTCTTTCTTTCTTTCTTTCTTTCTTTCTTTCTAACTAATTAATCTTTTTTCTTTCTTTCTTTCTTTCTTTCTTTCTAACTAATCTTTTTTCTTTCTTTCTTTCTAACTAATCTTTCTTTCTTTCTTTTTCTTACTTTTCTTTTTTCTAACTAATCTTTCTTCCTTTCTTTCTTTCTTTCTTTCTTTCTTTCTTTCTTTCTTTCTTTCTAACAAATCTTTTTCTTTCTTTCTTTCTTTCTTTCTTTCTAACTAATCATTTTTCTTTCTTTCTTTCTAACTAATCTTTCTTTTTTCTTTTTCTTTCTTTCTTTCTTTCTTTCTTTCTTTCTTTCTTTCTTTCTTTCTTTCTAACTAATTAATCTTTTTTCTTTCTTTCTTTCTAACTAATCTTTTTACTTTCTTTCTTTCTTTCTAACTAATCTTTCTTTCTCTTACTTTTCTTTCTTTCTTTCTAACTAATCTTTTTTCTTTCTTTCTTTTTTTCTTTCTTTCTTTCTTTCTTTCTTTCTTTCTTTCTTTCTTTCTAACTAATCTTTCGTTCTTTCTTTTTCTTACTTTTCTTTCTTTCTTTCTTTCTAACTAATCTTTTTTCTTTCTTTCTTTCTTTCTTTCTTTCTTTCTAACTAATTAATCTTCTTTCTTTCTTTCTTTCTTTCTTTTTAACTAATTAATCTTTTTTCTTTCTTTCTTTCTAACTAATCATTTTTCTTTCTTTCTTTCTAACTAATCTTTCTTTTTTCTTTTTCTTTCTTTTCTTTCTTTCTTTCTTTCTTTCTAACTAATCTTTTTTCTTTCTTTCTTTCTTTCTTTCTTTCTTTCTTTCTAACAAATCTTTTTCTTTCTTTCTTTCTTTCTTTCTTTCTAACTAATCATTTTTCTTTCTTTCTTTCTAACTAATCTTTCTTTTTTCTTTTTCTTTCTTTCTTTCTTTCTTTCTTTCTTTCTAACTAATTAATCTTTTTTCTTTCTTTCTTTCTAACTAATCTTTTTACTTTCTTTCTTTCTTTCTTTCTAACTAATCTTTTTTTCTCTTACTTTTCTTTCTTTCTTTCTAACTAATCTTTTTTCTTTCTTTCTTTCTTTCTTTCTTTCTTTCTTTCTTTCTTTCTTTCTTTCTAACTAATCTTTCGTTCTTTCTTTTTCTTACTTTTCTTTCTTTCTTTCTAACTAATCTTTTTTCTTTCTTTCTTTCTTTCTTTCTTTCTTTCTAACTAATCTTTCTTTCTTTCTTTGTCTTACTTTTCTTTCTTTCTTTCTAACTAATCTTTTTTATTTCTTTCTTTCTTTCTTTCTTTCTTACTAATCTTTCTTTTTCTTTTTCTTACTTTTCTTTCTTTCTAACTAATCTTTTTTCTTTCTTTCTTTCTTTCTTTCTAACTAATCTTTCTTTCTTTCTTTTTCTTACTTTTCTTTCTTTCTTTCTAACTAATTAATCTTCTTTCTTTCTTTCTTTCTTTTTAACTAATTAATCTTTTTTCTTTCTTTCTTTCTAACTAATCATTTTTCTTTCTTTCTTTCTAACTAATCTTTCTTTTTTCTTTTTCTTCCTTTTCTTTCTTTCTTTCTTTCTTTCTTTCTTTCTAACTAATCTTTTTACTTTCTTTCTTTCTTTCTTTCTTTCTTTCTAACTAATCTTTCTTTCTCTTACTTTTCTTTCTTTCTAACTAATCTTTTTTCTTTCTTTCTTTCTTTCTTTCTTTCTTTCTTTCTAACTAATCTTTCTTTCTTTCTCTTTCTTTCTTTCTCTTACTTTTCTTTCTTTCTTTCTAACTAATCTTTTTACTTTCTTTCTTTCTTTCTTTCTTTCTTTCTAACTAATCTTTCTTTCTCTTACTTTTCTTTCTTTCTTTCTAACTAATCTTTTTTCTTTCTTTCTTTCTTTCTTTCTTTCTAACTAATCTTTCTTTCTTTCTTTCTTTTTCTTACTTTTCTTTCTTTCTTTATAAACTAATCTTTTTTCTTTCTTTCTTTCTTTCTTTCTTTCTAACTAATTAATCTTCTTTCTTCCTTTCTTTCTTTCTTTCTAACTAATTAATCTTTTTTCTTTCTTTCTTTCTTTCTTTCTTTCTAACTAATCTTTTTACTTTCTTTCTTTCTAACTAATCTTTCTTTTTTCTTTTACTTACTTTTCTTTCTTTCTTTCTAACTAATCTTTTCTTTCTTTCTTTCTAACTAATCTTTTTCTTTCTTTCTTTCTTTCTTTCTTTCTTT
>NC_138726.1:2526832-2529332 GCF_965113295.1 Leuciscus leuciscus
CTTTCTTTCTAACTAATCTTTTTTCTTTCTTTCTTACTAACTAATCTTTCTTTCTTTCTTTTTCTTACTTTTCTTTTTTCTAACTAATCTTTCTTCCTTTCTTTCTTTCTTTCTTTCTTTCTTTCTTTCTTTCTTTCTAACAAATCTTTTTCTTTCCTTCTTTCTTTCTTTCTTTCTTTCTTTCTTTCTAACTAATCATTTTTCTTTCTTTCTTTCTAACTAATTAATCTTTTTTCTTTCTTTCTTTCTAACTAATCTTTTTACTTTCTTTCTTTCTTTCTTTCTAACTAATCTTTCTTTCTCTTACTTTTCTTTCTTTCTTTCTTTCTAACTAATCTTTTTTCTTTCTTTCTTTTTTCTTTCTTTCTTTCTTTCTTTCTTTCTTTCTTTCTAACTAATCTTTCGTTCTTTCTTTTTCTTACTTTTCTTTCTTTCTTTCTTTCTAACTAATCTTTTTTCTTTCTTTCTTTCTTTCTTTCTTTCTTTCTTTCTTTCTTTCTAACTAATTAATCTTCTTTCTTTCTTTCTTTCTTTCTTTCTTTTTAACTAATTAATCTTTTTTCTTTCTTTCTTTCTAACTAATCATTTTTCTTTCTTTCTTTCTAACTAATCTTTCTTTTTTCTTTTTCTTGCTTTTCTTTCTTTCTTTCTTTCTTTCTAACTAATCTTTTTTCTTTCTTTCTTTCTTTCTTTCTTTCTTTCTTTCTAACAAATCTTTTTCTTTCTTTCTTTCTTTCTTTCTTTCTTTCTAACTAATCATTTTTCTTTCTTTCTTTCTAACTAATCTTTCTTTTTTCTTTTTCTTTCTTTCTTTCTTTCTTTCTTTCTTTCTTTCTAACTAATTAATCTTTTTTCTTTCTTTCTTTCTAACTAATCTTTTTACTTTCTTTCTTTCTTTCTTTCTAACTAATCTTTCTTTCTCTTACTTTTCTTTCTTTCTTTCTAATCTTTTTTCTTTCTTTCTTTTTTCTTTCTTTCTTTCTTTCTTTCTAACTAATCTTTCGTTCTTTCTTTTTCTTACTTTTCTTTCTTTCTTTCTAACTAATCTTTTTTCTTTCTTTCTTTCTTTCTTTCTTTCTTACTAATCTTTCTTTTTCTTTTTCTTACTTTTCTTTCTTTCTTTCTAACTAATCTTTTTTCTTTCTTTCTTTCTTTCTTTCTTTCTTTCTTTCTTTCTAACTAATCTTTCTTTCTTTCTTTGTCTTACTTTTCTTTCTTTCTTTCTAACTAATCTTTTTTCTTTCTTTCTTTCTTTCTTTCTTTCTTTCTTTCTTTCTTACTAATCTTTCTTTTTCTTTTTCTTACTTTTCTTTCTTTCTTTCTTTCTAACTAATCTTTTTTCTTTCTTTCTTTCTTTCTTTCTTTCTTTCTTTCTAACTAATCTTTCTTTCTTTCTTTTTCTTACTTTTCTTTCTTTCTTTCTAACTAATCTTTTTTCTTTCTTTCTTTCTTTCTTTCTAACTAATTAATCTTCTTTCTTTCTTTCTTTCTTTCTTTTTAACTAATTAATCTTTTTTCTTTCTTTCTTTCTAACTAATCATTTTTCTTTCTTTCTTTCTAACTAATCTTTCTTTTTTCTTTTTCTTGCTTTTCTTTCTTTCTTTCTTTCTTTCTTTCTAACTAATCTTTTTACTTTCTTTCTTTCTTTCTTTCTTTCTAACTAATCTTTTTACTTTCTTTCTTTCTAACTAATCTTTCTTTCTCTTACTTTTCTTTCTTTCTTTCTAACTAATCTTTTTTCTTTCTTTCTTTCTTTCTTTCTTTCTTTCTAACTAATCTTTCTTTCTTTCTCTTTCTTTCTTTCTCTTACTTTTCTTTCTTTCTTTCTAACTAATCTTTTTACTTTCTTTCTTTCTTTCTTTCTAACTAATCTTTCTTTCTCTTACTTTTCTTTCTTTCTTTCTTTCTTTCTTTCTAACTAATCTTTCTTTCTTTCTTTCTTTTTCTTACTTTTCTTTCTTTCTTTCTAACTAATCTTTTTTCTTTCTTTCTTTCTTTCTTTCTTTCTTTCTAACTAATTAATCTTCTTTCTTTCTTTCTTTCATTCTTTCTAACTAATTAATCTTTTTTCTTTCTTTCTTTCTTTCTTTCTTTCTAACTAATCTTTTTACTTTCTTTCTTTCTAACTAATCTTTCTTTTTTCTTTTTCTTACTTTTCTTTCTTTCTTTCTAACTAATCTTTTTCTTTCTTACTTTCTTTCTTTCTTTCTAACTAATCTTTCTTTCTTTCTTTCTTTCTTTCTTTCTTTCTTTCTTTCTTTCTAACTAATCTTTTTACTTTCTTTCTTTCTTTCTTTCTTTCTTTCTTTCTTTCTTTCTTTCTTTCTTTCTTTCTTTCTTCCTTCCCAACTATTATTTCTTTCTAACTAATCTATCAATCTAACTTTAACCTACTTTAAACTTCTAACTTCTTTAAACTTCTTCAAACTCTCTGGTCAGGCTTTCTCAAGCCAACTTAAAGTTTGTCTCAACAAACTTTTTTTTCTAGTTCTTCTTCTTC
>NC_138726.1:2534332-2624332 GCF_965113295.1 Leuciscus leuciscus
CTTTCTAACTAATCTTTTTACTTTCTTTCTTTCTTTCTTTCTAACTAATCTTTTTACTTTCTTTCTTTCTTTCTTTCTAACTAATCTTTCTTTCTCTTTCTTTTCTTTCTTTCTTTCTAACTAATCTTTTTTCTTTCTTTCTTTTTTTCTTTCTTTCTTTCTTTCTTTCTTTCTAACTAATCTTTCGTTCTTTCTTTTTCTTACTTTTCTTTCTTTCTTTCTTTCTAACTAATCTTTTTTTTTCTTTCTTTCTTTCTTTCTTTCTTTCTTTCTAACTAATTAATCTTCTTTCTTTCTTTCTTTCTTTCTTTTTAACTAATTAATCTTTTTTCTTTCTTTCTTTCTAACTAATCATTTTTCTTTCTTTCTTTCTAACTAATCTTTCTTTTTTCTTTTTCTTGCTTTTCTTTCTTTCTTTCTTTCTTTCTAACTAATCTTTTTTCTTTCTTTCTTTCTTTCTTTTTCCAAGATGGCGCCGCGGATGGCTGCCTCGGTGTGGAGCTCTCCAGTTATTGTGTTGTTTTTGTTGGTTTGTTCTGCGTTTAGTCATTCTTTTCCTATCAGTTTCACCAAAGACGAACTACTGGACATTAGGAAACACACACCAGACAACTTTTTCACAGATTTTGATTACTCAGACGTTTTACTGGACATTCTCGTCGGAGGGGCAGCGGTGTTGTTCAAACGCGCGGTCAGACGCAAACGCGGGAAGCGCGCTGGCGCGCTGGTTAAACTCCGCGAGCGCGGCCTCCGCACTGCACTCCCTAGTATTCATCTTGCGAATCTCCGATCTCTTCCTAACAAAATGGACGAACTTCTTCTCCTCACCCGCACTAACAAGGATTTTTTAAACTCCGCTGCTCTGTGCTTCACTGAAACCTGGCTGAGTGAAGCCATACCGGACAACGCACTACATCTGCCGGGCTTTCAGCTGTTCCGAGCGGATCGCATCGCGGAACTAACGGGGAAAACGAGAGGTGGTGGATTGTGTTTCTACATTAACGAAAGTTGGTGTTCAGATGTAACAACACTGAAGAAGATGTGCTCTCCTAATTTAGAGGCACATTTCATAAACTGTAAACCTTTCTACTCGCCGCGGGAGTTTTCCTCATTCATTCTCGCGAATGTTTACATTCCTCCAGACGCGTGTGTGAGCGCGGCGATACAACAGCTGGCTGAACATATAGCTGAAATGGAACAAAGGTACCCAGACTCTCTTTTAATCATTCTTGGGGATTTTAACAAAGCAAATCTCTCCCGTGAACTGCCAAAATACAGACAGCATGTTACATGTCCTACCAGAGACAGTAATATATTGGACCACTGTTACACCACGATAAAGAATGCGTATCACTCCGTCCCACGGGCAGCTTTGGGGCTCTCTGATCATTGTTTGGTTCATCTTATACCGACCTACAGGCAGAAACTGAAATCAGCTAAACCTGTAATAAGGACTGTAAAAAGATGGACCAACGAAGCAGAGCAGGATCTACAGGCCTGCTTCGATTGCACTGATTGGACTGTTTTTGAAGCTGCAGCCACCGATCTGGATGAGCTCACAGATACTGTAACATCATATATCAGTTTCTGTGAGGATACATGCATTCCTACCAGGACATTCTTATCATTCACTAATGATAAACCATGGTTTACTGGGAAACTCAAACAGCTTCGTCATGCCAAAGAGGATGCTTACAGAAGTGGGGATAAAATCTTGTATAACCAGGCCAGAAACAGACTGACAAAGGAGATCAGAGTTGCTAAAAGAAGCTACTCTGAAAAGCTGAAAACCCAGTTTTCAGCCAACGACCCGGCATCAGTCTGGAGAGGCCTGAGGAACATCACCAACTACAAATCACCATCCCCCCGATCTGTGGAGAATCAACAACTGGCTGACACTCTCAATGCATTCTATTGCAGGTTTGAGAAGCCCAGACTCACACCTCACACCCGCTCTGATGTGCACTTCACACATCCACCATCACCTCCTGCAACCCCTCTCCTCCCCCCTTCTGCCATCCAACCTGAGCTTAAGGTCTGTGTGGAGGACGTGAGCCGAGTCTTCAAAAAACAGAAGACTAGGAAAGCTTCAGGCCCAGACGGCATCTCATCTGCTTGTCTAAAAGCCTGCGCTGACCAACTGGCCCCAGTCTTCACGCAGATCTTCAACAGATCATTGGAGCAGTGTGAAGTTCCCTGCTGCTTCAAACGCTCCACTATCATTCCGGTTCCCAAAAAACCTAAAATCACTGGACTTAATGACTACAGACCTGTCGCTCTCACGTCTGTGGTCATGAAGTCGTTTGAAAGACTGGTGTTGGCCTATCTGAAGGACATCACTGGACCCCTTCTGGATCCCTTTCAGTTTGCTTACAGAGCAAACAGGTCTGTGGATGATGCAGTCAACATGGGACTGCACTATATCCTGCAACATCTTGACAGACCTGGGACTTATGCACGGATCTTATTTGTGGACTTCAGTTCGGCCTTCAATACCATCATCCCTGATCTTCTCACAGCCAAACTGACTCAGCTCTCCATGCCATCCTCAATCTGTCAGTGGATCTCCAGCTTCCTGACCGACCGGCAGCAGCGAGTGAGACTGGGGAAGCTCACATCCAGGACCCTCACCATCAGCACTGGCGCCCCCCAAGGGTGCGTTCTCTCCCCACTGCTCTTCTCCCTGTACACTAATGACTGCACTTCTAAAGACCCCTCTGTCAAGCTCCTGAAATTTGCAGACGACACCACCGTCATCGGTCTCATCCAAAATGGTGACGAGTCTGCTTACAGACTGGGGGTTGAACAGCTGGCTGTCTGGTGCAGCTATAACAACCTTGAGCTGAACACGCTCAAAACAGTGGAGATGATTGTGGATTTCAGGAGAAAATCCCCAGCACTCCCCCCTCTCACCATCATGAACAGCACTGTGGAAGCAGTGGAGTCATTCAGGTTCCTGGGCTCTACCATCTCTCAGGACCTGAAGTGGGCAAATCACATTGACTCCATTGTGAAAAAGGCCCAGCAGAGACTGTACTTCCTTCGCCAGCTGAAGAAGTTCAATCTGCCACAGGAGCTGCTGATCCAGTTCTACTCAGCCGTCATTGAGTCTGTTTTAAGCACTTCCATCACTGTCTGGTTTGGTTCAGCTACCAAATCGGACATCAGGAGACTACAACGGACAGTCCGGACAGCAGAGAGGATTATTGGTGCCCCCCTGCCAACCCCCCAGGACCTGTACTCTTCCAGAGTGAGGAAGAGAGCAGGTAAAATCATCACAGACTCCACTCACCCTGGACACCCCCTGTTTGAACTGTTACCGTCAGGACGGCGACACAGATCACTGGCCACAAGAACATCCAGGCACAGGAACAGTTTCTTTCCACAGGCCATTTCCCTTCTGAACACTTAACATGCCCCCCAAGGCATATGCCTGTAAGTGCAATACTCCCACTGTCTAGTGCAATATTCTCTTAACTCAGGTGATATTTATATTTATATTATTCATACTACTCAAAATACTGTAAATATGTTCATAATCTGTAACATGCACTAGACTCCCACTGTCTAGTGTAATATTCTTTAACTCAGGTGATATTTATATTTATATTATTCATACTTCTCAAAATACTGTAAATATGTTCATAATCTGTAAATGTTTATTCAGACTAAACCCAACTGTGACCCCTTTTTTTTTTTTTACTTTTTATACTATTTTTATTTTTATTTTTTTAAATATATTTTATTCTTAGAATTTGTATTACTATGTTTCTTGTTGTATTTGTATTTGTATATGTGCACTGGAAGCTTCAGTACCAAGAAAAATTCCTTGTGGGTGCAAGCACACTTGGCAATAAAGCTCTTTCTGATTCTGATTCTGATTCTGATTCTGATTCTTTCTTTCTAACAAATCTTTTTCTTTCTTTCTTTCTTTCTTTCTTTCTTTCTAACTAATCATTTTTCTTTCTTTCTTTCTAACTAATCTTTCTTTTTTCTTTTTCTTTCTTTCTTTCTTTCTTTCTTTCTTTCTTTCTAACTAATTAATCTTTTTTCTTTCTTTCTAACTAATCTTTCTTTCTCTTACTTTTCTTTCTTTCTTTCTAACTAATCTTTTTTCTTTCTTTCTTTTTTTCTTTCTTTCTTTCTTTCTTTCTTTCTTTCTAACTAATCTTTCGTTCTTTCTTTTTCTTACTTTTCTTTCTTTCTTTCTAACTAATCTTTTTTCTTTCTTTCTTTCTTTCTTTCTTTCTTACTAATCTTTCTTTTTCTTTTTCTTACTTTTCTTTCTTTCTTTCTTTCTTTCTTTCTTTCTAACTAATCTTTCTTTCTTTCTTTGTCTTACTTTTCTTTCTTTCTTTCTAACTAATCTTTTTTCTTTCTTTCTTTCTTTCTTTCTTTCTTTCTTACTAATCTTTCTTTTTCTTTTTCTTACTTTTCTTTCTTTCTTTCTAACTAATCTTTTTTCTTTCTTTCTTTCTTTCTTTCTTTCTTTCTAACTAATCTTTCTTTCTTTCTTTTTCTTACTTTTCTTTCTTTCTTTCTAACTAATCTTTTTTCTTTCTTTCTTTCTTTCTTTCTTTCTTTCTTTCTTTCTTTCTTTCTAACTAATTAATCTTCTTTCATTCTTTCTTTCTTTCTTTCTTTTTAACTAATTAATCTTTTTTTCTTTCTTTCTTTCTAACTAATCATTTTTCTTTCTTTCTTTCTAACTAATCTCTTTTTTCTTTTTCTTGCTTTTCTTTCTTTCGTTCTTTCTTTCTTTCTTTCTAACTAATCTTTTTACTTTCTTTCTTTCTTTCTTTCTTTCTAACTAATCTTTTTTCTTTCTTTCTTTCTTTCTTTCTTTCTTTCTTTCTTTCTTTCTAACTAATCTTTCTTTCTTTCTCTTTCTTTCTTTCTCTTACTTTTCTTTCTTTCTTTCTAACTAATCTTTTTACTTTCTTTCTTTCTTTCTAACTAATCTTTCTTTCTCTTACTTTTCTTTCTTTCTTTCTAACTAATCTTTTTTCTTTCTTTCTTTCTTTCTTTCTTTCTTTCTTTCTTTCTTTCTAACTAATCTTTCTTTCTTTCTTTCTTTTTCTTACTTTTCTTTCTTTCTTTCTAACTAATCTTTTTTCTTTCTTTCTTTCTTTCTTTCTAACTAATTAATCTTCTTTCTTTCTTTCTTTCTTTCTAACTAATTAATCTTTTTTCTTTCTTTCTTTCTTTCTTTCTTTCTAACTAATCTTTTTACTTTCTTTCTTTCTAACTAATCTTTCTTTTTTCTTTTTCTTACTTTTCTTTCTTTCTTTCTAACTAATCTTTTCTTTCTTTCTTTCTAACTAATCTTTTTCTTTCTTTCTTTCTTTCTTTCTTTCTTTCTTTCTTTCTTTCTAACTAATCTTTCTTTCTTTCTTTCTAACTAATCTTTTTACTTTCTTTCTTTCTTTCTTTCTAACTAATCTTTTTACTTTCTTTCTTTCTTTCTTTCTTTCTAACTAATCTTTTTACTTTCTTTCTTTCTTTCTTTCTTTCTTTCTTTCTTTCTTTCTTTCTTTCTTTCTTTCTTTCTTTCTTCCCAACTATTATTTCTTTCTAACTAATCTATCAATCTAACTTTAACCTACTTTAACCTACTTTAAACTTCTAACTTCTTTAAACTTCTTCAAACTCTCTGGTCAGGCTTTCTCAAGCCAACTTAAAGTTTGTCTCAACAAACTTTTTTTTCTAGTTACTATTACTGTTATTGCTGTTGCTGCTGTTATTGCTATTGCTGTTATTGCTGTTATTTCTGCTGTTGTTGATATTACTGTTATTGCTGCTGCTGCTGCTGCTGCTGCTGTTATTGCTGCTGCTGTTATTGCTATTACTGTTATTGCTGCTGCTGCTGCTGCTGCTGCTGTTATTGCTGCTGCTGTTATTGCTATTACTGTTATTGCTGCTGCTGCTGCTGCTGCTGCTGCTGCTGTTATTGCTGTGGTTATTGCTGCTGTTATTGATATTACTGTTATTGCTGCTGCCTCTGATGCTGCTGCTGTTATTGCTATTGCTGTTATGGCTGCTGTTATTTTTGTGGTTATTGATATTACTGTTATTGCTACTGCTGCTGCTGCTGTTATTGCTGCTGTTATTGCAACTGATGCTGTTATTGCTGCTGTTATTGCAACTGATGCTGTTATTGCTGCTGTTATTGCTGCGGTTATTGCTGCTGTTATTGCTATTCCTGTTATTGCTGCTGTTGTTATTGCTGCTTCTGCGGTTATTGATGTTGCTGCTGCTGTTATTGCTATTGATGTTATTGCTATTGATGTTTTTGATGCTGATTATCATTGCTGCTGTTATTGCTATTGATGTTATTGCTATTGATGTTTTTGATGCTGATTATCATTGCTGCTGTTATTGCTGCTGTTATTGCTATTGATGTTATTGCTGCTGATTTTTATTGCTGCTGTTATTGCTATTGCTGTTATTGATGCTGTTATTGCTGCTGTTGTTATTGCTATTGATGTTTTTGATGCTGATTATCATTGCTGCTGTTATTGCTGCTGTTATTGCTATTGTTGTATTGCTCTGTGGGAAAGAAGCTGTAATGCAGCTTAAGATGATTTAAGATGTTTACCCAGTATATTTTATGAAACATAACAGTAATGTTCAGTAACGTGCGGTGAAATCTTGTCATGGGTAGGCTGTGACCTATTAAATGTGGCATATATGTTCATATTCAGTTAATGTAGTAACCCAAGTTCATATCAGGCATCATCACATCGCTGCCTACATACAGCAAAGTCAGTCATATGTGAGGCTAATGCACAATCAAATCTAATAATCAAATTAATGGACACATCTATCTTTGGCTTATACAACAAAAAAATGTTTTGTGCGGGACACAGTAAGAGAGGGAGGCGGCGCGGTGTCAGCGAACCGACAAGCAGCCTATAGTCACTCCTTCAAAATGCGCAAACGCGCACAGACAGCCACACACACACTATTGGTGTGCACCAGGATTTGAATAGGCAAGTCAGAAAACATTTATAATATACTTTATATCTTGCAATTCTGACTTTATAACATGCAATTGCGACTTTATTTCACGCAATTCTGACTTATCTCGTAATTCTGACTTTATAACACGCAATTGCGACTTTATTTCACGCAATTCTGACTTTAACGTTATATCTCGCAATGCTGAGAAATAATGACAGAATTGCGAGATGTAAACTCGCAATTGTGAGATAAAAAGTCGCAATTATCTTTTAAAATGTTTTATTCTGGGGCGGAAACAAGCTTCCATACCTCCTGGCCTGTTCCTCCCATCCATCCTCCCTGATGCGTACCGTTACGGTAGGGCCGGCCCAGCTATCGGTAGGCGCCGGCGGTGCCGCGGTAGCCTACCTGAGAAAACGTTTTGGAAAAGACGGGCTATGGACCCAACCAACTCTATAGGAGGGAGGGGAGAACTCCCTCACATGGTACAACCCATGCAGAGGCTGCGCGCTGGCAGTGTCAGAATGCGGAACGTGTGTAGCCTAATGTAACTAACGTGACAAATGTGAAAAAAATAATAATAAATTCCTCGACCGGCCCAAAAGTGAAGCGGCCCACAGGGAATTTTCCCGATTACCCACCCCGGGCCTGTTGACAGCCAACGCTAGGCGCCGCTAGATGCTAAGTATCGGGAAGCGCGGATTGAGTGAGAGCGAGTGGATCACGTGACATGAAGGCATTCATGTTCTATGGACCAAAGAGGCACTGCTAACCTCTGCCTCAATGGCCATGGCCTTGAATTTCCTGCACGAAACAATGGTTTTAGGAGCAAACAATGGCAAAATTTGTATATTATATGTGTATTCCTGAACATTTTTGTTACAAAAATTAATATTTGGAATAAAATAAATGCAATTAATAATGTGGTGAATTAATAAAGCTCTTGGAATTAATAAATGTTAATAATGTTTTAACAACTTATTTGGCATTACAGAATGATCTAAAGCATGAATTATACTGTAAATGTACTTTTTTCTTTTTTTTTGAAAAGCACTGAATTTTATGTATGATATACCGGTCTCGATTTCTGTCCTTTTCCCCTCAGCTGCAAGGATGTTAATTTGATTATGTATGCTTTTATTTCTAGAGTTATTTTATATAGTTATATGCTTGTTTCAGTATTATATTTGTACATTGATGCACATTTCCGTTTTTATTAAATTACTTGTAGTGTTTTTGTTTCCAGGTGTTCACTCTACAACACACTTCACAGACAACACTGGCTAAATGATTATATTCTTTCCATATAATGAAAGAGAATGAAAAGCTGTGATTCTTGCCTAACATCTCCATGCATGGAAAAAAAAATCATATCAGTCTGAATCATGAATCCCAAAGTATTAAAAAAAATGAAAACCTAAAATATAGAAAACAAATCACACTTGATGCACATGTGAGTACACTTATGACACACTAGATGGCGACATCGAATAGACTCAAACTTCCTATCTCAAATGTACATTTGATTTATCAAAGCATTTCTCTGACATTTAATATATATATATATATATGTTTATACATGGTCCACATGGTTCCTGTTAAATGCTCATTAACCCACTGGTTGCTGGACATATAATGACCACTATGCAAATTGCTAATATAAAATATTATTAGAGTCATTAATATTAGAGTCAAGACAAATTGCTTGCAACACTCAAAGAAAAAAAAAAGTACAGTATTTCACTTTATCTTAGTCATCCAGTTAAGACACACAAAGCATTTGTGAATTAAAATAGTCCATTATAAAAACTGTATTCTTGTTATATATTTCTGGTATATCTTTTGTTTTTCGTATCATAACTCAAGTTCATTAGTCAGTCTGATTATAAGTTCACTTCCTATAAATTCACACAACGGCTGCTACACATGTATCTTACTAAAAGAGCATCTCAAGTCAATAGAAACAGAGGATGAGCACATATTTTCACTGTAGCTGTTAAAACACAGTACTGTCATGAAATATATGTGCTCATTCTCTATTTCTATTGACTTCAGATGATACAAAAGTCACGATTGCTCTTCCAGCCAGAGCTTGAGATCTGATAGAGACGCACAGGGTCGTGAAATCACCATCATACATGAGCATTATCATCCTGAAGAGACATAGAGGTTGTGTCTGTTTAAACATAAAGGATTTACATAACAACATATATGTTTCAAAGTCAAATTTTATATCTGATTTTTAATTTGATATGCATTCATGCTAAGGGAAACTAAATTACAGAACTTGCATTATCTTAATCAGCATGTTTTGTTTGTTTTTTGTTGTTGTTTTTTTGTTTTTTTTATACGTGACATCCACATTTCTCCTATAAATAGACAAATAGAGATACAGATAGATAGATAGACAGACAAACAGACACACACACACACACACACACACAAAATCGTTTTATAAAATACACCTGTTTGTTCACAGTTTGAACGTTCTTGTTTTCTTTAATTTATTTTCAAGATCTGAGGTGAACTATCCTTTGTCTCTTTCAGTAGCCTACGGCTATAAAGGTCACGCAAAAATGATATTCAAAGTAACATTAGACGCTTTAAATTAACATTAAATAAAGCACATAAACAGTACCGTCTCGGTTACGTATGTAACCCTTGTTCCCTGAGTTCAGGGAACGGAGACGTGTCGTCGGGGGAGTTCCCTGACGAATTGGGATCACGCTAGGGAGCCAATTGCCTTCGAGAGAATTAAAACGAGCCAATGGACCCCTTCCAGCGCCCAGCTAAGCTACCCTGCAGCGGTTTCATGAATAAGTGCGGGAGCTAGCTAGGGAACCACACTGCTGTTCCGCAAGACCCGCTCAGTTAGGTGCTTAGCTCAGACTTACCATTGGATAACACTGGGAAGCGTGCCCTAACCCCCCCCCCCCCCAAAAAAAAGGGGGGGAACGCTGCGGAAGCCCAGCCTGCCTGAGGAAGGCCTGCAATACACATATGTACTAGCCCAGTGGGATAGTGAACATATGGCAGTCCCTGAGGTCAAGTCAAGTCAAGTCAAGTTTATTTGTATAGCGCTTTTCACAATACAGATTGCATCAAAGCAGCTTCACAGTATTAAATTAAAATAATACAACAAAGTTTGTTTCAAGAGGAATTTATTGATTGATAAAATTAAATTAAATATAGGTGGTCCCAATCCGGGGGAAGTGGAAGCGTACTCAACAGGGATGACAGAACGAGTCCGTCAAGGGGAAGACACGGCTGAACTGCACGCGGCATCATGGGTCAGCGTAGAGACCACTGGAAAAATACCCAGTCTACTAGCAACTCCCTACTAGAGGTAGCAGACCTGGCACCGGGCGGTCCGCCGCGCCTGGCACCGGAGGGGTGATGGAGGAACTCACGAGGCTCACCGACGTAGGGCGCCACACGGAGCAAGGACGCACGTATCCGGCCGAGAGGCGGAGTGGCGTAGCAAGCCGACACAACCTATTCCCTCGCACCACTGGCCGTAGCAAGTACTCGGGAGGAAACAGGTTCCACACGAAGGCTATAGAACCTAGCGAACGTGTTCGGTGTCGCCCAGCCCGCAGCTCTACAGATGTCTGTCAGCTAGGCGCCTTGAGCCAAAGCCCAGGAAGCGGCAACACCTCTAGTAGAGTGAGCCCGCAACCTGGGAAGACAAGGCTCACCCAGAGACTCATACGCTCGGGTGATAGCATCCACTAGCCAGTGGGCTAACCTCTGCTTGGAGACGGCCTTCCCCTTCTGCTGGCCTCCGTAACAGATAAAGAGCTGATCTGAGGTCCTGAAGCTTTGCGTTCTGTCAATATAAACCTGCAGAGCGCGGACAGGACAGAGAAAAGCTAGGGCTGGGTCTGCCTCCTCCTGGGGCAGCGCTTGCAGGTTTACTATCTGGTCCGCGAAGGGAGTGGTAGGAACCTTGGGCACATATCCGAGCCAGGTCCCGGGGCCAGCTGTAAGCCAGGGCGTCCGTGCCGAGGGTCCCCTCGGTCAGGGAGTAAAACCACTGGCAATCAGACGTGTCTGGAGAGGTAAACAGGTCTACCTGTGTGACTCCGAAGACACTCTAAATCAGCTGGATCGCCTGGGGATGGAGTCGCCATTCTCCTGGAAGGGGGGGCTGCCGTGAGAGTTCGTCTGCCACACAGTTGAGCGCCCCTGGAACATGAACGGCACGAAGCAACCTCAGATGCTTCTGACTCCATAGGAGGAGGTGGGAGGCAAGTCGCGACATACGACGGGAGCGTAGACCACCTTTGTGGTTGATGTATGCAACGGTCGCAGTGCTGTCCGTACGGACCAGTATGTGCTTGTGTCTGAGAAACCCCTTGAGGCGACACACAGCTAGGCGTACTGCTTGCAACTCTAGGCAGTTGATGTGCCAATGCAGCTGGGGCCCCGTCCACAGACCCGAGACTGTACGTGGCCCCCCAACCCATGGCAGAGGCATCCGTGAAAACCACAGCATGCCTGGAAACCTGAACTAAGGGCACTCCGGCCCGAAGAAACGCAGGATCCGACCATGGGGAGAAGGTTTGGCGACAGTGTGGGGTCACCTTGACCCGGAACGTGCCGCTCTGCCACGCCCACCTCGGGACTCGATCGTGAAGCCAGGGCTGAAGCGGTCTCATATGTAACAGGCCGAGTGGCGTTACTGCGGCTGTGGCTGCCATATGCCCCAGGAGCCTCTGAAATTGTTTCAGTGGAACTGCTGTCCTGCCTCGAAAGGACCTGAGGCAGGTGAGCACTGACTGGACGCGTTCCCCCGTGAGGCGCGCAGTCCGGGCGACCGAGTCCAGTTCCATACCGAGATAAGAGATCCTCTGCACGGGGCAGAGTTTGCTCTTGTCCTAGTTGACCCGAAGCCCCAACCGGCTGAGGTGCCGAAGCACCATGTCCCTGTGATCGCACAACACATCTCGCGAGTGAGCTAGAATGACCCAGTCGTCGAGATAGTTGAGGATGCGAATGCCTTGTTCTCTCATGGGAACAATGGCTGCCTCTGCGACTTTCGTGAAGACACGGGGCGACAGGGCCAGCCCGAAGGGTAGGACTTTGTACTGATATGCTCGACCCTCGAAAGCAAACCATAGAAATGGTCCGTTTCGAGGAAGAATCGAGACGTGAAAGTACGCGTCCTTCAGGTCAAACGCTGCAAACCAATCCTGGGGACGGATGCATTCGAAAATGTGCTTCTGCGTGAGCATTTTGAACAGGAGTTTGTGCAGGGCCCGATTCAATACTCGCAGGTCCAGGATTGGCCGTAACCCACCTCCTTTCTTGGGTACAATGAAGTAGGGGCTGTAAAACCCGGACCTCATCTCGGCAGGAGGGACCGGCTCGATCGCGTCCTTCGCCAGCAGGACGTCGATCTCTTTCTGCAAGACAGGGGCGTCCACCGACCGCACACGGGTGAAGTTGGGAGGCCGGCGTGCAAACTGAATTGCATAGCCGAACCGAATGGTACGGATGAGCCATCGGGACGGACCCGGAAGCGCTAGCCAGGCCTCCAGATACCGTCCCAACGAGCCCACCCAAACCACCGGTGTACCCGCGGAGGGGCAGCGAGGTGGAAGACAGGGACCCGGCTCTGGTGGCGTTGTAGCGACCGAGAGCGGGGTCTGGGCGTGGAACTTGACACCAACCTACTTCCACCGGGGGGCAGATGGCAGAGAAGGCATTCTGGCAGAGAAGGCAAGTCGTGAGCATTCTGCTGCGGGCTGCCCGGTGGCGAGGGGAGGGGGAGAGACGAGGAACGAGGCCCTGACTCCTCGTGTCTATCCGCAAGCTGGGGAGAGGGGAACGGGAGTGGTGCCACTCGGGGGCGGCGCACACTGCCATTCTGGCCCTCTCGGACAGGGGAGACTGTGTGCCCACCAGTCTCAGCCGTGGATGACCTGGAGGAGGAGGTAGAAACTGCTCTTTTATTGAAAATTTGGGTGAACAGAAATAAAACTCAAACAAGGATTCTCCACCCGGCCCTCCCCCGGGGGAAGGAGGTGTGTAGAGGCACCCTCCCTGTGAGCAGCATCCAGGTCCTCCTCCAGGTCGCACGTCTCAGGAACGCTTCCCGCCTCTCTTCTCTTCTACCGAGTGGTCAGCGGCGGAACAGAAATAAAACTCAAACAAGGATTCTCCACCCGGCCCTCCCCCGGGGGAAGGAGGTGTGCAGAGGCACCCTCCCTGTGAGCAGCATCCAGGTCCTCCTCCAGGTTGCACGTCTCAGGCTTCCCGCCTCTCTTCTTCCAGGAAGGGGCCGTGGGCAGTGGCGTAACGAGCCAACACCGGGCCCTTAAGCAGGATTGTCAAGGCGGGCCCCCCTACTACAACACGTGATGACGCAACGCGCACAAAAAAAAAAATAAACTGCTGGGGACGGCGCACCATAACACTGTTACTGTTACTGCTATATACACATAGGCCTAGGTCCAAATACATTAAAAAAAGATGCTCACTTACATTATAGCTGCATTTAACCACGGAGCTGCTACTACCAACGGTCGCTTCAGGTGCTTTACTCGCTTCACTCTCTTGCTCCATCTCAATCTCGATTGTGTCATCTTTTTAAAGAAGCTTCCTATTTTTGGTAATTTATTCATTCCAAATCAAAAATTCCTCTTTTCATTTGCGCTTTTGAAAGCCACTTTTGTGTTTAAAATTTGACGACTCCATATCTGTCTCAAGTTCAACGTTTTTTTACGGTTTTGCACGCAATGCGCATGTTCACCCGGGGATCCCCAGTCCCAATTCGAAACAAATTACACCAAATTCATCATTGTTCGTTTCAAACATTTATTTAATGATCAGTCAAATATGTTGTTGTCATTATTTATTCAAATCAATTCGCAAAAAATGTAAATGCGATCAGACTAAAAGTATTAAAATGCGATAGGGGGACCCGGCTGTCAATCAATATCTTCCAGTAACGCGGGCGGGCCCCTGATTGGTCCAGGCCCGTAAGCAACCGCTTACCCTGCTTACCGATAGTTACGCCTGTGGCCGTGGGTGCCGGAGCGGGCTGGGCAGCCCTCTTACGACCGGACCTCCACCGTCCAGGGTTAGACTGCTGCCCGGGAGGAGGAGCGGTCGCGGGAGGGCGCCCTTGGCGACGAGCAGCCGGAGGCTCTACGGCCACAGAAGACGGACCAGCAGCTGTCCGTATCCTGTGCAGGACGTGCCGTATTGCCTCCGACTGCTTCTGGGTGGCGGAGAACTTTTGGGGCGAAGCTCTCCACCGCGTCGCCGAAGAAGTTTGTTTTTCTCTGCTTCCCGCATATCCGCAAGGGTAAGCCATAGGTGGCGCTCCTGGACCACCAAAGTGGACATACCTACAGGCGGCTACAGAGGAAGAGGGGAGTGAAGGGGCACCCCGCCAGGAGGAAGCGGTCTTCGGACATAGCTGCATCGCGACAGACCGCTCCACTGGGGGGATTCCCTCGTACCTGTGCGCCGCTCCGCCATCGAGAGTGGTGAGGGAGGAGGGGCGAGGTTGTCTACGTCTGGTCGCCAGAGGGGCCATCCAAGACTTCCTCAACTCCTCATGCACTTCCAGGAAGAATGGTACCGGAGCGGACTGTGGGGCAACCACACGGCCCGCTCCGCGAGACCAATCATCCAGCCGCGAAGGTTCGGGACCCGGTGGAGGGTTCCACGCAAGCCCGACATTCGCGGCCGCCCGTTCGAGCATAGCGGACATTTCCGGATCCGGCTCAGCCGGAGCCACCACACCCGAAGGGGGTAGTCCCGCCGAGTCATCACCGGAAGATGACCGCTCTCCCTCCGATGCCGCGATCGACAGCTGGTCCTCAGGCGGCTCCCCGAGGGAGACAACCGGAACCGCACGAGGTGGCTCCGGAAGCTCCACCGGGACAGCCAATGGCAATGAGCTACTAGAGGAGTGAGAAGCCTGTGAGGATCTTACACCAGACGGGACGTTCTGCACTGTGATCCTCATCCGCTCACCAACAGGATTCACTGAACTAGATCGGGGAATCGCTGAAGGGACTGCCCCATGTCTCAGGGTTCTCAGTCTCGAACGCAGCATCGCCAGAGTCATGTTCCCGCAATGAGAACATGACTCGTTCACAAACGCTGCCTCAGCGTGCTTTAAGCCCATACACGAGAGGCAGTGTTTATGATCATCTTCCTGAGGGAGAAGTCGACCGCATCCAGAAACGCACGGGTGAAACGACATCCTGAAAAGGACGCGAAAAGGACTCCCCCGACGACACGTCGGAGTTCCCAGGACGAAAGGGAACTGATATTATCAATGTGATACTTCAACGTTGTTCCAACCGCGACGTCACGGAAATAGAACATCGTTGCGAAAAAGATTAATCGCGTGTCTGATTAAAAAATCTCTGATTAACATTGAAACTTTTTATACTTTTTAATACCTTAGTTTTTTGTGTCGCGTCGCGTCTAGACACGGAAGTGATTGAGGAGCGTAATTATTTTGAACAAATAAAAACATTTCATTTACCACAGTAAATTCATGCACAACCCCATTCAGCGATAGGTTGAAAGAACAGTAGATATGCTACTTTGTTTAGGGATGTTCCATTATTCATTTGTAACAGATAAATGGGGAGATAATAACAAGTTTGAGATTTTTGAGACACAGCACAGAAAAAGTTTGAGACACTTGTTTGAATTTGAGTTACTGAAGTTATAATATTTTACAACATTATCTGGTCTTCCGTGGGAAAAAAAACCTATAATGAGGTGCAAGTTGAATGAAATATGAACTCTTTAATGAGTTTGTTATCATGGTCTCTACAAACGATAAAGCAAAATGCATTAGTAGACCTAAGCTGTCAGACTTTATAACCTATTCTTATTTAAATCTTTATATTTTTAAGCAGATTTTAGACGTTTCAGATGGGCATTTCTGTTGTTGGGATAGGAAAATAAAACAAAGCGAAATGTTATCATTTATTTCATTTTATGTAGCCTGCATATTCTATGGATTAAATGATTCACCAAATTTTAAGCATTGAACATACACCGTTATGTCTAAAGTGCTAAGTCTGAACTAAGCTATTGCTTTCGACATTGTCCTCAACGAGTTGTCTAACAGAGAATGAGGGTGAAAAAACAAAAGAACATGTGATGATGTTTCATCAAAACAAAGTTGTGTTGTTTTGATCGCGCGCGTGCACCTGTTTGCTGCGGAATGTCGCGACACACTTGGCCCCGCCCACTTACACTTGTCCTTCCATTCTGATTGGTTGATCCAGCTGTCAGTCTAGCTCTATCTGCACCTGACTCTCTCTTCTCTTCTTTACTCGAGAATGTGGCGCTAAGAACAGCCTTTAAACATCAGCTATTTATTCAACACTCAACATCTCCCGCTGAAAGCTCGTGCTCGTCGCCAGAAGGCAAACCTGGTTTCCTTTTAAAGACCCGAAATACGATGCCAAGATCTTTCCTGGTGAAGAAACACCTCACGAACAAGAAGCCTGACTATGGAGTGCTGGACTCAAAGAAACACGGTAACTTATTTTCAGACTCGGACTAAAATACTACATTTGTCAGGCTTGTTAAAGATGCTTGTTCAGTACCTAATATAACTATTTGTTTGTTTGTTTCATAGTTGGGTTATTATTATTTATATTATATCATTTCGATATTTGCATAGGCTACATTACGATCTTTTTCGCAGAAATAACATTGGATAATATAATTCACTTTTTTTGGTTAATTTGAAAGGTATAAATGAATTAGTAGTTTTGAATTATTATGATTTAATACAATTCTGAATGGACAAATCTTACAGTTTAACGTGGACAATATCACAGATGTTCTAATCTTAATTGTGACTAGTGCAAAAATATCTATAAATGAATATTTACTTATAGTAGTCTTTCAGTCTATATGATGTAATTCAAAATGCATGCATGGTAATTATACAAGATTTGAGATATATACAGCCTGTCACTGTTTAAAATGTGTCAGCTAGATTCACTACATGCTTGTATGATCAGCTATAGATGTTTTATGTCATGATGAGGAGATAATGAGAGAAGGATGAAGATATGAGTTTAGCAGGTGCAGAATCTCTGACAAAAGAGCGGCTCGTTGAACTCTTATTCTCTGGGTTAGAAGAGCTGAAGAGGGATAAACTAGAGCAGGAACCAAACTATTATTATTCAACAGTATCTTAGAGAGAGATTAGAAATAAGAAAAAGAGTAATAGACCATATAGTAACTAAAGAGAGAGTTATGTTTACTAGTTTTTGACAAAAGTCTGTATTTTGGTTGCTTGGGAAACCCATTGGCTCAACTAACTATAACTTGCATTTTGTTTTAACAAAGCCTTAGACAGTTATTTTGATAGTATTATTTTGTTCCTTTACTGTTTTTATTTCTTCCACTGATGATCTTCTCTGACAAAATGAATAAGGTTTCATTTGTTAACATTAATGATCTGCAATATGAACTGAACGACTAAAACATTTGATAATCTTACCATATGTTAATTTCAGTATTTACTAATACATTATTAAAATCAAAAGTTGTATCTGTTAATATTATTTAATAGACCTGAGCTGACATGAACTAACAATCAACAGTTGTATTATCATTAACTAACATTTAAATCAGTAGGCCTAACTAATGAATTGCTCATTGTTGGTTAATTTTAATGTGTTAACTAACATTAACTAATGCAACCTTGTTACGCTGTTATTTTTATGTTACCATAAAAATTTATTTTGCCACAGGAGAAAAAGTACAAATATGAGAAAAGAACAAAAACGTATCCGTGTTTATCTGTCACAAAAAAGCAATCTAGTTTTAAGTTTTATTTTAAAATGCTAAAAAATGCATAGAAAAACAATAAGCTGACAGGAAAAAGCATTGACTACAACATAATTCGTTATTAATATTTTGTTGGTTCTCTCTTGTTTTTGCATGTGTTCATAATTTCTTTGAATGGCAGCTGCACAATTTGGCATTTTTCACTGCATTAATATCACAAATAAAGCAAACAAATAAGGGTGAAGATGTACATTTTCCCAGGCCTATATGTGTTCATATACAAGTAAAATTTATGGTGTTAAATGATACATTTCCAAATTATTTTGCAATGCGGATGTAAGCGTGCGAGACTTCTAATGCATTATAAGACTAATGAGAAGAATGACAAAATGAGTCAAAACAGTAAATGTAAATTTGTGCAACAAACCACACACAAAAAAAAAAAAAATGGTTTGGGTCAAATATGGACAAACTCAACCATTAGTTCAAATGTAAAAAAAATTAATAAATAACTTTTGCCCAACGGTTGGGTTTGTCTATATTTGATTGTTGAAACAACCCAGCATTTTTTAGAGAAAAATTATAATAGAGTAATAATTTCACTTTTAAACATTTTATGACTGTAAACTATTCTATGGCAGTAAAGTACAATACCTGCAGCATTTTGCACATTACAAAGATCCTTATTACATTTAAATTGACATTTATTACAGTAGATTCATAAGTCGACAGCATTGCTGAGTATTTCCTCCTTAAAACTGCAGTGAACCAAAGACAGTCTCAAACACACGCTTTGAAATCGCTGGTGTTTCTGACGTCACAAACTACCTTGTAACCAATCAGATCAACGTGTGATCGTCAACCAGTGGATCTCTGAGCTGAGTGAGTGAGTGGAGGCGGGGCTCATTTGCATATTCATAGAACCACGTATACTTAATGAGGTGAGGTTGGGTTTGTCCATATTTGACCCAAACATGGTTTGAAACAACCCAGCATTTTTTAGATTGAGTTCATGATTCCGATAAAGAAAAAGCGGATGACACCAGAAGCCTCGCACATTCAACTTACACTTGCTCTTATGTTAAAACTAAGGTGGATAATGGGAAATCAATCATGTTTAAAGGCACATTTTATTATTTCAGGCTCCAGGGTTAATTGAGAAATAATCTGGTAACACTTTACAATAATGTTCATTAGTCAACTACCTTAGTTAACATGAACTAAGAATGAACAATAATTCTGCAGCATTTATTAATCTTGGTTAATGAACATTTCAACATTTACTAATACGTTATTAAAATCAAAGATTGTATTTGTTAACATTAGTTAATGCACTGTGAACTAACATGAACAAAGATTAATAAATATTGTAACAAATGTATTGCTCTTGTTGATGTTAGTAAATACATTAACTAATCGACCTTATATATTGTGTTACCAATAATATTTGGGAATTATAGAGATTTATTTAAATGTTGACCAATGGACTATATATTTAGGTTATAAATTATAAGATTATCAATGGGTTATCAGTGTTATAAGAACGATCTGATCATGTGCATTACATATCTCCACAGATGTGATTCATATTGAATCTTCAAGCTCCAAACTCAAAGCACTGAATCCTCACGAGACTCTGTGTCCTTCGGGATTGAGCTCGACTTTACGGATGAACCCGATCAGCTCAGGGATGTACGTTCCTCCACAGAACCCGGTTCTGGGTCTCTCTTTCCCTTTCCCTGTGACGTCCAGTCCTCTTTCAGATCCACGCTCATTCCCGCTTTCCCAAAGAGTCCTTCAGGATGGCAGTGATGGATGCTTCGACTGCCAGAGAGCGTTCCTGAGCTTCTCGAGTCTGACGGACCAGAGGCAGTGCCAGAGGTTCTTCGTCTGCAAGTTCTGCGAGAAGGAGTACGTGAGTCTGGGAGCGCTGAAGATGCACATCCGCACACACACTCTGCCGTGTGTGTGTAAGCTGTGCGGGAAGGCCTTCTCCAGGCCCTGGCTGCTTCAGGGACACATTCGCACACACACAGGTACGATCAGACTCGTGGAGGGAAAGCTGTCACTCAAACATGTGTCGTTTTCTCAACACACACTCTTAAAAATAAAGGTTCTGAAAGGGGATTTTCACAGTGACTTTTATTTGAGAAAAGTGGAGAACTACAAAAAACTAAAAATTTATGGTAAGAAAAACTGCCAGCCGTGGTTGCCAGAAATTTACAGTAAAAAATAAGATAAGGTAGCAACATTTTATTTAGGATTTACAGACGTAACCTAAATTTACCGTAAAAAAAATGCCATTTACCAATATATTGAAGTGCTATTATCTGTTATATACCATTGTAATACACTGACAAGCACCAATCACAGCAGTGATGAGAGTCACATGATGAATCAAAGCTCATCACAAGCAGCTTTTCCACAAACCGAGAAAGTTAATATTAACATATAGAAGCTGCACAGTCATTCACACACACTAAACACCATCATGGTAACACGTGAACTTGAACATTTGCAATAAGCATTAATTTAACAACATTAAATGTAACATGAAACCCTAATGTACATAACTGATTAGAAAAAACGAAGAAAAACTATGAAGAAACAGTTATTTCAACAAAAATACATCAAATGTGAAGCGTCACGCAGGGAATTGTGGGAATGTCAATTTACGTTTTCACTTTCTGTTAACCAATGAACAGTTTTTTACCGTTACAATCACAATATGTATATGTATGACCATAAATGACAGAGTATTTTTAGTCTATTTTGCTGCTATGTGAAAAATATCCAGCAAAATGTGCCGGTGTGTTTGTCGACCCCGGGTTAAAATCACAATTATTATATATTTTTTTAATATGCAAAAATAATCTATATATGCATGGAAAAACTAAAAGCTGACAGGAAAAAGCTTAGCATCCATTATTAATATTTCACTGGTTCTCGCTTAGTTTTGCATGTGTTCATAATTTCTTTGTGTGACAGCCTGGACCAGCCTGGACCAAACTTATGTTGGACAGTTTGTCAGGTTGCATTGCGTTATTATCACAAATAAAACAAACAAATGGGGTGAAGATGTACATTTGTCTTGGCATATCTTTTTATATACAAGTAAAAAAAAAAAAGATAAGTTAAGTCTGTAAAAGTATACATCAGTGGAGGAGAATACTGTTCTGGAAGGAATATGTCACTCAAAGATTTGTCATCTCACCCTTCATTCTTGAAAATAAAGGTTTCGAAGGGGATTTTTGCAAAGAACCTTTTTTTTTTTTAAAAAAAAGAACATTTTTATAATCTAAAGAACGTTTCCCCCCATAAACAACCTTTTGTCCGATGGAAAGGTTTCACGGATGTTAAAGGTTCTTCATGGAGCCGTCGATGCCAAAAAAGAACATTATCGGTGGCTACACATTACTACATGTACTTACTATAGTAATAACAGGAAATGATGCGTAATTACAAGTAACTAACCCTAAACCGTAACTATAGTAAGTACATGTAGTTAATTAATATTACTCAGTACTTATTTCAATAATCAAACCTTAATAAAGTGTAACCCCTTTATTTTTAAGAGTGTTCTTCTCATATTTTCTGCTTGTGTGAAACACAAAATGAGAATAGCTGTGTTTCCATCCAAAGTTGCACATTTAAATTATGCGTAAAATTGTAATATCGCATAAAACATTTGTGAATAAAGCAGCGTTTCCATCACAAGTGTTCAAGAGAACAAAATCATCTGGCAAAATGATCAGTAATAAAACAGTAATTTGCTGTAATCTTTCTTTTTTTCCCCTCCATCATAAACGAGTGTGTCTCAGAGCGTCAGGCGGAACACAGTAAACGCTGTCGTGTTCTCTGGCGTTCGGGAACACACTCGTGTGTGTGAGACGCTTCTGGAGGGAATTACACCAGATCATTCTGATCACACACTTCGACTCCGGCGTTTCAGAAACACCAAACCAACATTAGAGATGCTGCGATGCCATTGGTCCACTGGTTACTGCAGTTATCCAATCACAGCTGACACTGAGGCGAAGTCACATGATTTTATTGTTGCGCATCGAGAGATTTATCCTGTAAATGTGTTTCCGTCGTAGTTTATCTGCATATCGGATAAAAGCTTTAACCACCTCAACAGAGCGCATGAGTGCATCCAGTTTCCACCCAGCATTATTTCTAATGTGAATTCCCAAAATGTGCATAAACATAAGTAGGTGGAAACAGTTCGACTATACTACCAAACTCCACAATGATCACAAACACTAAATTAATCTAAAGTGAGTCTTTGAACACACCAAAGCTTGAGTCAGTTTTCCCTTCAGTCTCTAATCTTGTTCTCACTTGTGTTGAATTAAAGAGCCTTTAGATATTTATGTTTTGACAATAAAAATAATAATCTGATGGCAAAAGACATTGGTTTTCACATCATGGCAGGTTTGAAATATGTGAACGCAAATGAGATTTGAGATCGACAGCACAGGGGAAATGTAAAACATACCCCAATAATGTCTAATAAATGCTTTATATATCATACATTATAAAAGTATTTTAATGCATTATAATTATGCACGTTATAATGCATTGATGGTCTGATGAATAATTGTTATAGTTATAATACGTTATAATACTTATCTATTTATTGTGACACCTTTAGAGCAATTTCAGATGCAACAAGGAACATGCTAATATTATAATGCATTTTAACTTTGGTTGCAGTTATTTATGAAAAAATATAATGCAGTATAGCCTATATTATGAATACCTTTATACCTTTATAATGCCTTATACATAAAGGCTTTAAATAAGTGTATTTTCTACAATGTAACATTTTCATTTCAGGTGAACTATACCAGAAGTATGAAAATCATGCATTGTAATTATGAAACACACACACACACACACACACACACACACACACACACATACGTGCGCGCGCATACAAAATAAAACAAAAAACATACTCTAATAATGTCTAATAAACCTTTTATATATAATACATTATGAAAGTATTTTAGTGCATTAATTGTGCACTTTATAATGCAATTATATGGTTTCATGAATAATTGCAACCACAGTTATAATGCATTATATCTATTCATTATTACACCTTTAGACCAATTTCAGATGCAACAAGGAATCTGCTAAAATTATAATGCATTTTAACTTTGGTTGCAGTTATTTATGAAAAAAATAATGCAGTATAGCCTACATAATGAATACCTTTATAATGCATTATACATAAAGGCTTTAAATAAAGTGTATTTTCCACAGTGTAAGTAACATTTTCATTTCAGGTGAACCACTTCTAAGAGAAGAATGAAAATGATGCATTGTAATTTTGGAAAAAATAGAAAGAAAAGTATGTAAAATGATAAGACCTAACTGTGATGATGTGATGTGTCCAGGTGAGAAGCCGTTCTCCTGCCCTCACTGCAGTCGTGCGTTCGCTGACCGCTCAAACCTGCGAGCGCATCTACAAACACACTCCGAGATCAAGAAATACCAGTGCAGAAGCTGCTTCAAAACCTTCTCCAGAATATCCCTCCTGAGCAAACATGAAGAGGCCGGCTGCTGTTCCTCGAGTTAGAGATGATCAGCTGAACTCCACGATCTGCTGTACTGACTGATACACTGAATGCAAACTAGAAAGCACAATACGCTGTGTGAGTTTGGCCTTGCACATTTTTTTAGTTGTTCTAATGATGATTTTTCAGGTTACGGTTTTGTAATGGAGACATTTCTAAGCAAACAATAAAATAATATTTTTCTAATAATATAATATGTGTCCTGTTTAGTATAACAGCTGCCATGTGCTACTTTACTTGCTCATGACACTAACAAATGCTGGGTTAAAAACAATTTGTTAAAGTCCCCCTGCAGTCAATATTTTATTTCTTAAAACTCATATTTGATCACCAAAATGACATATTTGAAAGTTTTTTCCTTAAAAATAATTCTTTATGGCTTAAAATATCTTGACTGTAACTCGACACCCTTGCCTCATTTAGTATGCGCGGTTCTATGAATATGTAAATGAGCCCCGCCTCCACTCACTCACTCAGCTCAGAGATCCACTGGTTGACGATCACACGTTGATCTGATTGGTTACAAGGTAGTTTGTGACGTCAGAAACACCAGCGATTTCAAAGCGTGTGTTTGAGACTGTCTTTGGTTCACTGCAGTTTTAAGGAGGAAATACTCAGCAATGCTGTCGACTTATGAATTTACACATGGTTTGTCTTAAAGCATATTAAAAACACCACATAGACACATAAACTACATAAAAAACTTAATGTTCACCATGTTTGTCTCAACACACTGGATTATTTTATTTAACTACTGTTTAAAAATGACTATATTGCTGGGTTAAAATGAACCCAAAATAGGTTGGACATTAAAGCCACACAGAAATACTAGAGTAACAACACAGGAGCCATTAACAATCAAAAGGTGAACATTTATTAATAAGCAAGAACATCCAGAAATGGACATATAGGAAAGTTATACAGCTTATACAGTTAAACGAAATTGTTTTTTAAAAGTTAAAAATTTCATAACTTACTTTTACGACAAAATTTGCTTATTTTTTCACCTGCCAACGGACACACTTATAGCACTATGGACAAAACCATCAGCCAAGAAACACCCAAAGTTGGGAATCAATAGGATTTTGTCCTCTCCGTTTCACACTGGGTAACACAAAAATGACCCAAGCATGGAAAAAATAACCCAAAAAATGACCCAACAGGCTCAACCCAGAGTGTATGATTGTTGAACTTTTGACTTCACATGCCAAACAATCCTACTTCCCAGCTCGCACTGTATTAATGAATATGTCTATATTGGGGGCAGCTGAGGAGACGAGAATTCTTCAAGGCTAAATAAAACCTACAATGTTTCCCATTTGTAATTGTGCATGGAAAAAATCCTTGTGTATATATATATATATATATCTGTTTATTGGCAGGTGTATGGAGGTCAGCTGTGGGCCGTAACGGCACCATGGATCTCTGGCTGTGTTCGAAATTACACCCGATACCCATTCTCCCTACATTACTCCACTAATATTGAAGGAATGAATGAAAACGTATCTCAGAATCCAGTCATAAAATTGAAATTTACTGTAAAACACACAATTCAATGGAATTTTTTGATGAATAAATAAAAAGCATGTCAGTATACTTAAATCAAATCGCCATATAGACTAGTGTCTGTGAATTATAAACCGAAAAAGCTACTAATATTAGGCTACTGTTGTACCATAGAATTTAGCTTTATTTGACAAAAAAGTTTGTTTAATTTAATATGATTAAAAGATAAATGTAATCAATGTTTTATGCCTTCATTTGATTGTCAAAAAAAAATTATACACAGCACAGAATTTAAAAAACAAAAACAAAAAACAAACAAAAAAAACATTTCATGGAAATAAATTTAAAAAAAACATACAAAAATAATACATTTATATTTTTATGAATTCAATTAATTGGGCATGCTTTTTGATTATTAAAATTGAATTAAACAATTAAAATGGAATTCAGATGACTTAAAACAGAAAGCACAAAATTTGGTAAAATTTAAACCGAATTTGAGTTTTTTTTTTTTTTTTCATTAAGCCCAAAATTTCAGTTTTGTTAAACTTTTAATAAATTGTTCAATTGAATAAGTTACATGATTTCAATAATGCTTTTTAATTACTAAAATGTAATATAACTATTCAAATGGAGTAAAAAAAACTAAATGAAAAACAGAATCCAGAAAAAATAAACCTTACGTAAGGGTTGCCGCTTTTACATAGTTTGTGCTGTTTGATAATCATTTGAAACTGAGCAAACTGGCATCTCCAGTAGAAATTAAAGGATTTATCTTGAACTCTGTAATGGAAACTGTAAACCTTCATTAATAATCAATAAAAAGGCATGTATACCTGTATGATATTACGCTGTACCCACATTGGACCAGCAGTCGTCAGATGATGATGATTATTCAGATGCAGCGCCATCTTCTGGTCAGACGCGGGAATTCATTCAGTGCGCGACTCTCACAGTGCATTATGGGTATTCTCTAGCCGTTGCGTGTACATTGGTTGTACACTCTTTATTGCGGTGCATTATGGGATTGAATGAGAGCACTCGATATCGTCCACTATGGTTTCGGAACACCACTGTGAATGGCTGTGCCCTATTTAAGAGTGTAGAGGACGATTTCAGACACAGCCTTTGTTTCTATAGTTACCCTTGTTATTGATTACCCACACCTGGGTCTTGTTAGCCTCTTGTTTTCCTATATATACCCATGTGTTTCACTTGTCTTTGGTCGGTTGTTGTCCTTACATGTGTTTTGTAGGTCTCTTTTCTCTCATCTAAAGAAATTTAGAGTTTGTCTGACCACTGATTAAAAAAACAACACTTTTCCCCTGCAGAATTCTATTTCACTTTACTCAATAAAGCAAATAGAACTTTCAAAATATTGGCAATAAAGCTGAAACGCATTGGAAACTATGATGGATTGAAGCACCCATATTAAGGTCTGTCTCCGTCTGCACGTCTCTCTAGTGTTTTACCATAGTCATGACACAGCAGACACACACTGGAATGTGTTAGTTTATCCGCACTGGAGCCGGCATGACCAAACCTTCACCTCCAACACTAAATTTACATCCGTCTCATTCCTCAGCCGCAGTCCACCGATCCCACTGTCTGCTAAAGCAATGCTGCTTCAGTGTGCTCTACTTTAACCAGCGCTTTTTAATGTTTATATGAATGAATTGTCCGAACAATTAAGCGACTTTAGGACTGGATGCATGCTGGGTAATATCTTATTCAATCTTATGTATGCTGACGATCTGGTCATTTTTTCTCCAAGTAGTGCTGGCTTTCAACAGCTGCTAAATGTATGCTCTGAGTATGGGATTAAATATGATGTGCGATATAATGCAAAGAAGAGTGTTGCCATGATATGTAGAACAAAAGGGGATAAAGACCTTAATTTTCCAGATTTTTATCTGTCAGGGCAAGTACTAAAACAAAATATTTGCGGCATATCATTAATGATGAAATGTGTGTTGATGACGATATGTATAGGCAGCGCAGAATGTTATATGCCCAAGCTAATATGATGGTGAGAAAGTTTTATATGTCAGGTTAAGATAACCCTTTTTTAAAACATACTGTACTTCTTTTTATACTGCTTGAAAAAAGTCAGCCTATGTAAGCTTCAGGTTGCCTACAATGATTGTATGAGGATTATATATAAAAACCCGAGATGGAGCAGTGCAAGTAATCTATTTTGTATGTCAAGAGTAAAAACCTTTATGACTTTAATGAGAAATTTGATGTATAAACGTATTTGTCGGCTGGATAATTCACAGCTATTATTATGCTGTTGTCAAACCCTAGGCAAAGTGTGGCAAAGTCTGGAAATAAAGTTGAATTGAATTGAATTGTAGCTGAATCTCTGGTTGAGAAAGAGCTGGATAAACTGAAGGCCTGATCCTGTCACTACATGCTCCATGACGTTTCTCCTAACTATAACCACTGTGACTCCACAAAAGTCTATAAATACACTGTAGTTAGGGTGAGGGAGGCATGGGCTCGGCCCTAAACTGCTTCAGACGGGCCAAAATAGATTGTGAGGCACTATTTCTGACCAGATGAAGAATAAGCCAAGGAGGACGGCTTCTATTCCCGCTTGCCTCTGGAATACAGAGAGTTTCCAACTACCCTAATGAGTCAGCGTCTCCATTTCCACTGGTGTCTGCACACTCCTTCCACTCCTTCCACATTCCTTCCATACTCCATCATACTCCTTCACACCCCTTCCATACTCCATCATACTCCTTCACACTCCTTCCATACTCCTTCATACTCCTTCACACCCCTTCAATACTCCATCATACTCATTGAGACTCCTTCCATATTCCTTCATACTCCTTCCACTCCTTCATACTCCTTCCACTCTTCCACTACTTCCACATTCCTTTACACTCCTTCATACTCCTTCATACTCCTTCCACACTCCATCACACTCCTACACACTCCTTCACACTCATTCACACTCCTTCCACACTCCATCACACTCCTACAAACTCCTTCACACTCCCCCATACTCCTTCATAGTCCACCACACTCTTTCCATACTCCATCACACACCATCACACACCTTCACACTCCTTCCACTCCTTCCACATTCCTTCCATACTCCTTCATACTCCTTCACACCCCTTCCATACTCCATCATACTCCTTCACACTCCTTCCATACTCCTTCATACTCCTTCACACCCCTTCCATACTCCATCATACTCCTTGACACTCCTTCCATATTCCTTCATACTCCTTCCACTCCTTCATACTCCTTCCACTCTTCCACTACTTCCACATTCCTTTACACTCCTTCATACTCCTTCCACACTCCATCACACTCCTACATACTCCTTCACACTCATTCATACTCCTTCCACACTCCATCACACTCCTACACACTCCTTCACACTCATTCATACTCCTTCACACTCCCCCATACTCCTTCATAGTCCACCACACTCTTTCCATACTCCATCACACTCCTTCACACTCATTCATACTCCTTCACACTCTTCCACTACTTCCACATTCCTTTACACTCCTTCATACTCCTTCCACACTCCTTCACACTCATTCATACTCCTTCACACTCCCTCATACTCCTTCATAGTCCATCACACTCCTTCCATACTCCATCACACTCCTTCATACTCCTTCACACTCCTTCCATACCCCATCACACTCCTTCACACTCCTTCACACTCCTTCAAACTCCTTCCATACCCCATCACACTCCTTCATACTCCTTCACACTCCTTCCATACCCCATCACACTCCTTCACACTCCTTCATACTCCTTCCATACCCCATCACACTCCTTCACACTCCTTCACACTCCTTCATACTCCTTCCATACTCCATCACACTCCTTCATACTCCTTCACACTCCTTCCATACCCCATCACACTCCTTCACACTCCTTCATACTCCTTCCATACTCCTTAACATACTCTTTCACACTCCTTCACACTCATTCATACTCCTTCACACTCATTCATTCTCCTTCACACTCCTTCATACTCCTTCATACTCCAACACACTCCTTCCATACTCCATCACACTCCTTCACACTCCTTCATACTCCTTCACACTCCTTCATACTCCTTCACACTCCTTCATACTCCTTCACACTCCTTCATACTCCATCACATTCCTTCCATACTCCTTCACACTCCTTCCATACTCCTTCACACTCCTTCCATACTCCTTCACACTCCGTTCATACTCCTTCACACTCCTTCACACTCCTTCCGTACTCCATCACACTCCTTCACACTCCTTCCATACTCCTTCACACTCCTTCACACTCCTTCCATACTCCATCACACTCCTTCACACTCCTTCCATACCCCTTCACACTCCTTCCATACTCCATACTCCTTCACACTCCTTTACACTCCTTCCATACTCCATCACACTCCTTCATACTCCTTCATACTCCTTCATACTCCAACACACTCCTTCCATACTCCTTAACATACTCCTTCACACTCCTTCCATACTCCATCACACTCCTTCATACTCCTTCATACTCCAACACACTCCTTCCATACTCCTTAACATACTCCTTCACACTCCTTCCATACTCCATCACACTCCTTCACACTCCTTCACACCCCTTCATTCTCCTTCACACTCCTTCATACTCCTTCATACTCCATCACACTCCTTCACACTCCTTCACACCCCTTCATACTCCTTCACACTCCTTCATACTCCTTCATACTCCATCACACTCTTTCACACTCCTTCATAGTCCTTCATACTCCATCACACTCCTTCACACTCTTTCACACTCCTTCATACTCCTTCACACTCCTTCATACTCCTTCACACTCCTTCATACTCCATCACACTCCTTCACATACTCCATCACACTCCTTCACACTCCTTCATACTGTGATCACAGCTACATTTTCAGCATCATTATTCCACTCTGTCACATGATCCTTCAGAAATCATTCTAATATGATGATTTGCTGCTCGAACAACCTATCTGATTATTATCAATGTAAACAAAACAGTTTTTGTGTGGAAACCGTGACAGCATTCTTTTATGAAAATATGTAAATAATATGTAAAATAACCAAATAATGATTTGATTGTGGCTGATTTAACATTCTAATATTCAGATTTACTGTTTAACTGTATTTAAAAAAAAAAAAAAAAAATTCTTCTTCTTTTTTTTAAAGAAGTCTCTTGCATTTATTTATGGATCCTTGGTAAGCATAAGATACTTCAATTCATTGTTGTTTTTGTTCTGCTCTGTCATGTTGTCTTTTATTTTGAAACTCTGTTCCGTTTCCTTTAGTTCCTGTTTGCTTGCTCTGTTTAGTTTTGGTTACCATGGTTACGACTTATGCCTTTGTTTCACCTGTATCTAGTTTCCTTTGTTCCACATCTGTATTTCAGTTGTTTTTTTGTCAGTTCTCCTTTACTTTATGCTGTGGTTAGCGTTTGTATCTCCAGCTATCTCCCGTGTTTCTACTGTTGATTCTCCAGTGATCTCCTGCGTGTTTGATGAAATATTTGATTTTGACAGTATCTTTATACAGCAGCGTAACAACTGTATGTATGAATTGCATCATATAAATTAATAAACGGGACAAAAATGACCGGCACATCATTTACCCATAGAGCATACCTGGATAAGAATGTACGACTATTGTTGGCAATGAATAAATGAATTGCTTTAGAATCGGTTTCCACCCATCTTGATAACAATATTTATAGATAACAAAGTTTAGTTGTTTTCCATGCATGCCAAAACTCTCCGAACAAATCTGTCGCAGTGCGACGTTTATGAAGCATGATCACAGAACTAAAAGTTTCTGAGATTTCAATGAAAACTACTGAGTTGTAAACATACAAAATTCTGTTTATAGTAAGCATGCAACTGCATTACAATCCCATCCGCTACTTTTAGCCACCTTTAAGACAGAGTTGTCCTATATTTAGTCTATTAAGCGGATGCTATCCAGCTCGAAGGGAGATATTTTTACAGGGGCTCTCGGAGCAGCCGCTGAGATTTACAGAATATTTTCCACACTGAGTGTTGGGTGTATATAAATATCAAGCTCCTACGAGCCGCTGACACACAGTGCATGGCAGTAATGTGTTGCACTTGTTACCCTGTGCTCTTCTGCTCGGTTATATCTGTCCACTTGTTGTGGAAATAAGTTCCCCAGAACAGGTGCAGCACGCTCACATTCACAGGCCTGTTCCAGTCCGACAGCAACCCCACCCTATTTTCCACCCTCCATCGAGGCTTGTTTTCCTCCACAGGTCAATCACTGCATTTGCGTGTCACTCGTGCCCTTTAACCTCGGAGGTCAAGTTTTGGCACCTCTCTGTCTCTCTGTTGGTGATGCACATCAAGCACTTTCTCCTGACACTTCAGCTATAAGCCATAAATCTCACACATGCTTTAGCCCAGTTTTTCACAAATAGTGGGTCACAGACAGGGTTAGAAATTAAAGGGTTAGTTCACCCAAAAATGAAAATTCTGTCAGTAATTACTCACCCTCATGTTGTTCCAACCGCGTAAGACCTTCGTTCATCTTCGGAACACAAATTAAGATATTTTTGATGAAATCTGAGAGCTGATCACTTCTCCGTAGGCTGCTAGGTGGCCCAAACTTGCTGGCCCAGAAAAGTTATTAAAGAGATCGTTAATATAGTCCAAGTGACTACAGTGGCTCAATCTTAAGTATATCAAGCGACGAGAATACTTTTTGTGCGCAAAAACAAACAAAAATAACGACTTTATTCCACTATTCATTTCCTTCTCTCTGGGCCTCTAGTTGGTTCACGTAGTGTTTTTGCGCTGCGCGTCACACACATGACCAGCGTCGGCCAATAGTGAGCCTACGTGGTGACGTGCAACACAGACGCGCTGCGCAAAAACACTACGAGGCCCAGAGAGAAGGAAATGAATAGTGGAATAAAGTCGTTATTTTTGTTTGTTTTTGCGCACAAAAAGTATTCTCGTCGCTTGATATACTTAAGCGGGCGGGTATAGATATATACACTAGATGTATATCTAGTATATCTAGTATATCTATGTATATCTATGTATATCTATCTATACCCACGGGCGGGTATAGATATATACACTAGATGTCACATTGGCTACTGCGAAACCGTAGGCAATGCGACATCTAGTGTATATATCTATACCCGCCCGCGCTCTCAGATCATTTGGACGCAGCTGTGTTCAAGAGGTAAAAACGATATAAATACTGTTCGTTTTCTCACACAAACCGCTCGTTTCGTGTCTTGGGCCATCAATGTGTACTTACGATGGGGAATTGTTTAATTTGGACTCTGTGCATGCTCTTTGAGACAGTGACCATCGACCTGCATTATATGACTGACAGACAAGAACGGTTTGATCTAAAAATATCAAAATTGAAACTACTGCGGAAAAAAAGACACCTACATCTTGGATGGCCTTGAGGTAAGCTAAAACATACCAAAAATGTATTTCAAAGTGAACTATCCCTTTAAGATCTGACGGATTTGTTAATGAAACTTTAAAAAAAATTAACAACATTCTTCAAAAAAATTATCTTCTTCTGTATTGAGCAGAAAAAAAAGAAACTCATACAGGTTTGGCTCAACATAAGGGTCAGTAAATTATGACAAAATGGTCATTTTTGGGTGAACTGTCCCTTTACGTATAATACATTTTAATTTATTTGTAAATTACATGCATTAACATTACATTCAGTTTACACTTAGCATTTTCTTTTAAAGCGTATTATTTTCGTAATAAAAGTAAGATAAAGTGTACTTCTTTTTCCACAAGGGTTGGTAAGGATCTGCTGAAAATGTCAAATATCAGTTAATTAAAATAAAGAACAAAATAAAGAATGAATTTTAAGTTATTGTCCTTGCTGTTTTTTGCATAGCATTTCTTGTCTTTAAAACTCAAAATGGCCATTTGCACATTGAAGACACAAATAGGTCATTTTGGGCATGAAGGAGATGTTTGAGCACAAAGAAGAAACTCCTGAACAACCATATTGTGCAAACATGTCCCGCTCTTGTGGAGCTCATGGGGTCAACGCAGGTCAACACTTAAACCTTCTAACAAAAAGGTTGATGGAGACACTTAAGGGTCTGGATTCACTGTCTTTAATGAGCTAGCGAACATTAACTACAACACCTGCTCGCTCACACACACACACACACACACACACACACACACACACACACACACACATTCAGACGCTTTCAACAGCAGCTATACGATATCTTGTGCATTAAATACTTAGATGTTTCAAAGTAAAGCATATAGCCTATGGCAAGCCGTTTTAACATTTAATCATTTAAACCGACTAGTCTCTATTTTCATGCTACTAGTACTTATTTTTTAGATACTAGTATCTATTCCATTAAGTACTAGTACTTATTCATTAGCTACTAGTGCTTATTCTTTAGGTACTAGTGCCTATTCTTTAGATACTAGTTCTTATTCTTTAGGTACTAGTACTTATTCAATAGATACTAGTACTTATTCATTAGATACTAGTACTTATTCCTTAGATACTAGTACCTATTAAATAGATACTAGTACTTATTCATTAGATACTAGTACTTATTCATTAGATACTAGTTCTTATTTATTAGATACTAGTACTTATTCATTAGTTACTAGTACTTATTATTAGATACTAGTACTTATTCATTATATACTAGTACCTATTAAATAGATACTAGTACTTATTCATTAGATACTAGTACTTATTCCAATAGTGACTAGTAACTATTCTTTTGTTACTAGTAACAAATAATTTTTTTTGCCATTGACTTCTATGGGGATCTGTCATTCAGATATCAACTATTCAGTTCTGACTAGTATGTATTCCAATTGTGACTAGCACATATATATTAGATACTAGTAGTTATTTATTAGGTACTAGTACTTATTTTTTAGATACTAGTACCTATTACTAGATACTAGTATGTATTCAATAAATACTAGTACTAAGTCATTAGATACTAGTACCTCTTAAATAGATACTAGTACCTCTTAAATAGATACTAGTACTTATTCATTAGACACTAGTACTTATTCAATAGATACTAGCACTTATTCATTAGATACTAGTACTTATTCATTTGATACTAGTACCTATTAATTAGATACTAGTACTTATAAATTAGCTACTAGTACTTATTCAATAGATACTAGTAACTATTTATTAGATACTAGTATTTATTCCAAATGTTACTAGTAAGATTTTTTATTTTACTAGTAAGATTTTTAATTGAACTATCCAGTGGCATTTCTGACTAGTCATAACATAAGACGAGTAAAAAAGCAGTTGTGACTAGTAAAATAAAAAATCTTACCAGTAACATTCGGAATAAATACTAGTATCTAATAAATAGGTACTAGTATCTATTGAATAAGTACTAGTAGCTAATTTATAAGTACTAGTATCTAATTAATAGGTACTAGTATCTAATGAATAAGTACTAGTATCTAATGAATAAGTACTAGTATCTATTGAATAAGTACTAGTATCTAATGAATAAGTACTAGTATCTATTTAATCGGTACTAGTATCTATTTAATAGGTACTAGTATCTAATGACTTAGTACTAGTGTTTATTGAATACATACTAGTATCTAGTAATAGTTACTAGTATCTATAAAATAAGTACTAGTTCCTAATAAATAACTACTAGTATCTAATATATATGTACTAGTCACAATTGCAATACATACTAGTCAGAACTCAATAGTTGATATCTGAATGACAGATCCCCATAGAAGTCAATGGCAATTTTTTTTATTTGTTACTAGTAACAAAAGAATAGTTACTAGTCACTATTGGAATAAGTACTAGTATCTAATGAATAAGTACTAGTATCTATTTAATAGGTACTAGTATCTAATGAATAAGTACTAGTATCTAATAATAAGTACTAGTAACTAATGAATAAGTACTAGTATCTAATGAATAAGAACTAGTATCTAATGAATAAGTACTAGTATCTAATGAATAAGTACTAGTATCTAATGAATAAGTACTAGTATCTATTGAATAAGTACTAGTACCTAAAGAATAAGCACTAGTATCTAAAGAATAGGCACTAGTACCTAAAGAATAAACACTAGTAGCTAATGAATAAGTACTAGTACTTAATGGAATAGATACTAGTATCTAAAAAATAAGTACTAGTAGCATGAAAATAGAGACTAGTCGGTTTAAATGATTAAATGTTAAATCGGCTTGCCATATTTAGCCTACTTTAAAAGTGTGGAATAATTTAGTAGGCTATAGTCTTAAAGTAAAAAGTTATTTAAAAAATGAGTTTAGTAGATGTTACTTAGTTCTCAGTGAGAATTAAGTAAGAATATAATTAAGTAATTATAAGCTAATTACTTCAATTAAATGTTAAGTGTCAATTAAACGTCAAATGAATGTTAAGTTCAATAGTTAGTAGGTTTTACTTGATAATAACAGGTAGCCTAAGTTGTACAGAGCAGTTGCAGTAAAATATACTTAAAATGTGTTAGAATAAATTATTACGAGGATTTTATCAAGTAAATCCTACAGCAAGTTTTTTCAGTGTATACCGACACAGAGCCGCTCTCCAGCACAAAACTAGTATAAACATGAATATCTATGGGTACAATATGCGTCACGTGACTAAATTTACGTCATCGTTTTTACATCCGGTTTGACAGTGACACGCGCGAAAACAGCGTTTTCACTGCAAAAAATGCTTTTCTTACTCAGTAATTTTGTCTTGTTTCCAGTCCAAATATTTAAAATATTCTTAAATCAAGATGGATTTACTAAAGTAGTAAAATGCCATAAGGCCTATGTCTTGTTTTCAAGTGAGTTTTTGCTTAAAACAAGCTAAATGATTTGCCAATTTGGTAAGAAAAATAATCTTAATTCAAACGGAAACCAGATTATTTTTCATACCCCATTGGCAAATCATTTTACTTGTTTTAAGCAAAAACTCACTTGATTTTGATTTTTCCCCCCAGAAAACAAGACATAATATCTAATGGCATTTTACTCATCTAGTAATTAAATGCTTCTTGATTTAAGAATTTTTTAATATATATTTGGACTTGAAACAATATTTAACAAATACTAAGAACATCTTTTTCTTTTTGCAGTGTTAAAATGTATCCACTTTGGAGAGCGTTTTCTAAAAGCGTAGTTTTTGTTAATAAAAACGCTGTCTCAGTGTGAACGGAAGGCCAAAAAAAAGCGTTTTCAAACAAACACGTATGAGTGTGGACAAGGCCTCTTCTAGGAGGAATGCTATAAAGTCGTCAGTGATTTCTAGCGACACAGAGCCGCTGTTCCGGGTCCGGCTGGCTTTCGGCCGGTGCGGATCTCCACCGCAGGTTCGGCTGAATCCACATGTTTTCTAGGAGTGAAGCGTCTCCCAGGATTCCCAGACCATTCCCAAACGCCAGCTCCTCTAAAGCAGGCTTTTCCCAGGCAACCAGTGATTAGAAGATTACCGGGTCTACGGTGGACTGGGGTCCCTTATTCTCCAAAGACAAGACGATTGTCGGGAATCTATTCAGATCTGGTGATTAAGCCGATCTCTGAATGAAGCTCTAGACGTGTGTTTCTCATTTGTGACACTGGACCAGAAAACCAGTCACATGGGTCCATTTTTTTAAATGGAGATTTATACATAATCTGAAAGCTGAATAAATTAGATTTGATGTATGGTTTGTTATGATAGGACAATATTTAGCCGAGATATGACTATTGAAAATCTGGAATTTGAGGGTGCAAAAAAATCGAAACATTGAGAAAATCTCCTTTAAAATTGTCCATTTATGTTGGCGATTGTGCTGCATTCACTCACAGCAATACATGTTTTATATATTTACGGTATACAATTTACACAATATTTTTCATGGAACATGATCTTTAGCCTACTTAATATCCTCATGATTTTCGGCATAAAAGAAAAATCGATCATTTTGACCATGTATTGTTGGCTATTGCCACAGATATACCCGTGCGACTCGAGACTGGTGACGTGATCCAGGGTCACATCTGTCCATCTGTCCCTGCCTCCACATGTTCAGACAAACGGGTCAGAGAAGATCGTGTCGCTGACAGACTGTCCACAAACCTTCAGGTTAAATTACTCAGTGGTTTACCTTTAGATTTGTGTGTGTGTGTGTGTGTGTGTGTGTGTGTGTGTGTGTGTATAGTGTTTGTCAAAAGAAGAGATGGGATTTCTATAAGGGGGAAATTCGCAATGCAATGCATTTCAGCCTAAAAAATACATTTACAAAACAAAATTCATAAATGCACAGCACAATTCACATTTAGTAACAAAATCCAAATCGTAAATTCAAAACACAATTCATAAATGCACAATTAAAAGCATAACTATTTCCCCAAATGCTCACACAAATACATCTTACAAATATAAAGTTCTTGAATTAATTTCCATCACACATTTATGTATTTATGGATCGTTGAATCTGCATTTGCAAATCGTCACACGTGCGTGGACTGCTTTGAATTTTTGTGTGGTATTTTTGAGCCCTTCCTGACAGGTTAAGATTAATAAATATATTTTTTGGAGGATGTTCTGTTTAGCAAATTGCGAGGAGCTTATAATCCACCAATCAGAACGCTCCTTACTGAACAGACTCAACAGGTTTTTGACACAAAAAACAAGCGTGCTAAAAATGCGGTCCTGTAACTGCATCCATACGGGAACACTGCGTCCCCTTGGAATTATAAGGTTCTATCTGACATTTTTGTCAAAATTTAGTTATTCACATATTCTTATTCTGTGACCACTTCTTTACATTATGTGATGTTGTTTTTTAAGTTGTGTACATTTTGGAACTTTTTATTTAGAAAATAAAAAGGTTCTTTCTACACAGTCGAATGGAATGCAAAAACTTTAAAGCTCAATATCTCAAAACTGCTCAGAACGCAGATAGAACCTAATTCCAAGGGGACGATTGGCTGCTGAGAAACAGAAGACGTTTAGATGAATATGTAAATATGTGCTTTCCTCTAAATAACAGAATAAACACACACACACACACACACACACACACACACACACAAATAATAATAATAATAATGAAAAATCGATCGACAGGCTTTCATAGACAACCTAGAAAGTCGGGGAGGTCTCGTTTTTTTTTTTTTTTTTTTTTCGTTACAAGCTGTTCACACATTGGCAATAAAAAAGTGATTAATGCATTGACATTCTTACATATAGACCCTTTAATTGTATGGGTAACTGTAACAGGCATGAGAAGCTCTACTATTCTTCACCCAGGAAAAGCCTGTGATGGACAGCGAGGGTTTGCTTGTGTTACTGGAGTGAGCCATGGCGCCCCCTGCCTGAAGCAGTGCACAACACAACACCTGGCTCACATTCATCCAGACTTCATCGTTGATTACTGAAGTCATAGTATTCTGAAGCATTACCCAACCCAGCATTTTCAAAGCCTACATATTATGGTACATTTTCAGTTAATTAAGCCTTTAATGCATGAATTATGACCACCTCATTTCTTATGTGTTTTTATTGCTCTGAAAAACAAGATTTGAATTTTAAATTTTGGTATCATATATTTTTTCAGAGATTTTCAGATGTCCACTTGAGTGGACAACATGCATTTTTGGTTTTAACTGAAGAGATGCTGCATTGAACATAATACAGTAATAGCACATCAATACTGTGTATTTAACAAACCAATGCAAAAAATTAGGTTACACTTTATTTTAAGGTGTCGTTGTTACAGTGTAATTATATATTTAAGTAATGAGTAGTATTAATTACCTACATGTACTTACTATAGGGTTAGGGTAGGATTGGGATTTGGTTAAGGGTTAGTTGCATGTAATTATGCATAATTTAGGCTACTGTTATTACTATGGTAATGTAACATGTAAAAAGGACACTGTAAAATAAAGTGTTGCCAACAATTATATAAAATCATGTGAAAACGATAAAATATATACAAAAAAAGATATATAGTACAGCTTTATTAATTGCAAACACAATAGGATTTGTTCCCATTCAACCAGCAGATGAAGAACTTCATACAAGTTGTACTTCGGGTGTCTTTGATATCAGAACATGAGGACGTGATTCCATCAAAGATCTCTACAACCGGTGAATCTGTGGAAACACACATCAGACTGTAGAAAACACTCACGCTTCCTCCAGTCTACCAGAGTATGTTGATTTACTCTTATTAGGACACATTTGTAGGGTAGCGCTCCTCTCTGAGGAAACCTCAGACTGAAATCTACATTGATCTATTTGAAGGATTACAAATTTAAGAATCTATTTCAGATATGCTTCCTTACATAAACATCACGGTGAAGAATACTGATTTTAGCATTTGAGGTTTTAATTTAGATTCCAGTATAAACTGAGAAAGTTTAGCAGCTGTTATGAGATTCCTGCCAGTCCTGAGACGACTCTCTCCCTCACCCTTTGTCCTTATGCATGACCATTAAGCTCAATGTACAGCTGTGCTTTTGTCTCTATATGATAATGTTAATGTATGGGCGATCTAGTCAGGCTGATTGGATCCCTGTTATGCTGATGAGATCAGAGCTGCGGAAATTCTGGTAACGAGCTGACGCCTATATTGTATTTGCATACTTTGTAAAGGGAAGGTCTCCACCCCCAAAAGTCCCTCCTCCTAAAATGCCTATAAGATACCATGTAAAGTTACTTTAGATTAGACTTGATGAACTATAGACTTGGAAGAATAAATCTCTTCTGCTTAAAAGATACAACCCAAGCCTCCTGGTCGTGCTTCGATGAAGGAATAAAGTTTCCAACATATTGATGTTTTCAGACTGTGGAAAAACTCGTGATCTGGGGCCTCATTTATAAACGTTGCGTACGCACAAAAGAAGGCACGCCGCTCTCTACGCAATAATTGGTATTTATAAAAAGCAAACTTGACGGGAAAATGTGCGGTCCTTCACGCAAGCTCTGACCCAGGCGTACGCACAGAAACGGGTGAAATGAGAAATGGCGACACCGTCGTCAGAGGGAAGAAACACGTGAAAGTGTGTGAAACTGTAGACCGTTGTGTAAAAGAAATGGCAATACTGCCTCTCATAAATAACATGAAGACTTCACAAAGCAAGTCTTACAATTAACAGCCTACACGAACACCCGTTTGATCGATCTCCAGTGTTAAACAAACTAAATCAAACGAAGATTACAACAGAAATGCAAATTAACACATATTTGCAAAAAGAAAAGTGAAATATGTTCTGCAATAACATTGGCATGTTATGAGTTAAGAGGGGTCAGCTCCGGTGTCCCCTTCCCCCCACCCGTGGCAGACACACTCTGGCGATGGAGCGCTAGATGCTTTTTTGCATCGACTTTGATGTCCGACCATTTCTTTTTTATTTCGGCCACAGTCGAGGTTGTGAGGCTGCAGAATTAACGGCGTCTGCAACCTTTTGCCACTCAAGTGCCTTTTTGGCATTAGTAATAATGCCCACACTGTGCCCTCCAAACAACATTTTACTCCTCTTTTCCACCTCGCCAACGATAATTTCTACTTCACATTGAGTGAAGCTACGTTTCTTGGTTTTCCTCTCTGTGTTTGCCATGATTTCGCAATCGATGAATATTAACTTGTGGGCGTTTCACGCACTATTTATGGGCAACTATGGGCGTGACATGAAGCCGCAAAAGCTGCGCTACATTTAGAATTGATTGTGATTTATTAAGGGAAAACTGCGTAGGATGTGCGTGCGCACGGTTTTATAAATCCTAATATTTCTGTGCGTACGCACGTCCTATGTTTCATCCGTACGCCACTTCTGACACAAATCATACGCAAAGTTTTATAAATGAGGCCCCTGGTGTTTTAAATCTCTTCTAAAATGAGCAGGGATTGAAGTAACGCATTACAAGTAACATGCATAATGTAAACATATTACTTTTTGACGTAACGAGTAAAGTAGCATTACAGGTAACGTGCAAGTAAATAGTTAAGTAACATTACAGGTAACGTGCGTTACGTAATCAGATTACTTTTTGATGTAACGACTAAAGTAACATTACAGGTAACGTGCAAGTAAATAGTTAAGTAACATTACAGGAAACATGCATTATGTAATCAGATTACTTTTTGATGTAACAAGTAACATTACAGGTAACCAGCATAATGTAATCAGATTACTTTTTGATGTAACGACTAAAGTAACATTACAGGTAACCTGCATAATGTAATCAGATTACTTTTTGATGTAACGACTAAAGTGAATTTCCTCCCAATATGACTCCTTAGATGTTTGGTGCTACAACAATTATTTATTTATTTTCCTGTAAAAGTCTCCTAGGACAGAAGGAATGGATTGATATTCTGGAGCAATTCTGACTGCCGTCTTGGTTTGGAGAAGGGAAAAAAACTTGGTGGCAATGTATAGGATGATGCATTAGAGTGTAGAGGTCGATGTGCAACTATGCCATTAAAACTGCTTAAATAGCTGTCCAGTGTAGTGACCTCTATGCGTGAAAAGGTTCATGTTGTTTAAGCTGGATCTTTAGATGCATAAAAAAGCATGATTTATGATGAGAAAATAACCTGGGGGTACTTTTCGGTATTCTGAAAATATTTATTCCCTCTTAATGGTTCTGCTTCATAAAGAGATCATAGAGTTCACTTCCATGATTTTGTCCTTCTGCAGACCCTTGTGAAAAAGAAGTCTATTAACTACAAGTAACTTTGCAACTACATGTCATCTATCAGTCATTATAGTATTAGTAGACTGTGCTTAATATCCGATAACTCTTTATTTTAATGCTCCCCGACAGACATTTTACTGACTATAAGTTACTTTTCAACTACATGTCAACTAACTCTGATAATCTGAACCCTAACAGTCTACTAATACTCCAATGACTGCTAGTTGACATGTAGTTGCAAAGTTACATTATCAGTTGAATACTGAAATAAAGTGAAACATACCTGTAATCCATGAGTTTGCAGATGCAACACACTAAAACAAAAGAGGTAATATTTGCCACCTGGATGTATGTGTCGACTTTTATGTCAAATACTTTAATTTAACCAATTACTTCAATCAGAATATTGTTACAAATATAATTTTAACAACTCAACTACCGTATCCAATGATGGGCTGGAATGATTGTCCAGAAGAGGCCTGGTTTCACAAATGTATACGTCCCTTTTAGAAACACAATGTAAATGTTTGCCTATTGAGAAGGATTTAGAAGCGGCCCTGATTTAAAGCGATTAAATATATAAGCGAAACATCTCGAAATTGGAGTCACCAGGTTATCCATTTTAAAGCCATTCATAGGGTTCACATACTGACTGCTTAACATCGGATCCTTACTGTATGTGAATGTTTAGTGATCAATAATATCTGAAAGTTTAGAAAACCTTGTGTTGTATTTTACTCTGGACCCTTGTCTGTGCCTTTGAGTGATGACTCTTTGAATCCTTGACAAAATGAATTGTTTTGGTTGTGTTTGAGTGAGAAAAGAGTTCATGTGATTTGAAAGTATTCATTTAACATGTTTTGTTCCAAAGCAGAACCAAGTCATCATTCATAGTTCCACACTTTGGAGAGGATTATGCTTGACGTTCATACATCTCAAGGAGGAATCGTGCAGAACGCTTCTTCTGAAACTGAAATTGGGGGTTGATTAGTTTCGCATAACCAGACTTACGACTTGCTAGAAGCTTAAGTCTGGTCTAAAACCACACGCTACTGTCTGCGATAACGAATAAGTCTCCTACATAAAAAACACTAAATCATGAATCAGTTTGTTTTTACGTGCCATTAATGGGCGGGTCAATTTGAAATAAAACACATACCAAATATGGCAAAGCAGTGGAGAAATGATCAACACGAAAGAAAAGTGTGCAACACGATCGTCAGAGCCAAGGCGTTGTGTGAATATCATTTCAGGTACAGCATTTATAAGGATCTTCTCATGCATGATAAAAAGCACAGACTGATTTGTTTTCATCCAGAATGAAACCTGTACAAAAAGTTCAGAATAGTCATTTATAAGCAGAAGTGAAATGTAAACATGCATCATTTGATATTTCTGTGATGTCATGCAAAGACTATATAAATTCTTCTGGCATAAACATGAGGAAATCTTTTTATTTATTTTTATAATAGTGGCACACTATTACATTTCCATGGACTAATTTTACCCAGTGTTAAGGCGAAGCTGGTCTATATTTAGCCCATCCAGCAGATGCAGGAGGCCAGCCGCTGAGATTTACAGAATATTTTCCACACTGAGTGTTGTGTGTGTATTAATATCCAGCTCCTGCGAGCCGCTGACACACACAGCGCATGACAGTAATGTGTTGCACTTGTTCCCTCGGTTATATCTGTCCACTTGTTGTGGAGAACACGTTCCCCAGAACAGGTGCGTTTACTGGTCCCACAGCTGGACGTTTGCATCGTGTTCATTGGTTGATCACTGCGTTTGCATTTCACATCGTGCCCTTTGACCTCTGAGATAGTCGGGACATCGTCTCTTGTGTTTGTGCACTTGTCAGCTATAGGCCATACGATACGCCTAAAACAATGATCACAATAAAATGTCTCATATCAGTCAATATCGATAACTATCCCGATAAATATCAAATCTTTCTCTCTATAAAGTTTAAGGCAGATTTTTTGCTCCTGAGTGAAATCTGTAGAAACGGAGCGTTAATTGTGGTTTAAAACTATCTTTATGGTCAGAACATGATGAACACGTTTTTGAATTCTTTACACTTTACCAGTCATTTTCCCTCAGCAAAATAAATATCTTCATAGAAGAATTAATTTCTCAGTGTCTGCATGTTCTAACGGATGATATTGTCGTGAATCATGAGTTTGTGTGTCCTGACGCGTATCTCCAGGCTGTAATGTTAATAATAAAACATGTTTTGTCTCTTAGAAATGCTCATTTGACAGTAGTTTGAGTTTAGATGTAAATCTGTGTTCAATAACAAAAACAGTAACATCGGTAAAAAAGAGTAACAAGCTCATTATTTATATAGGCTAGTAGGATGTAAATATTCAGACTGTTTGAGTTTTAGTAAAATGAACCACTAATCAAACTTTTGTTATTGTTTTATAGAGGAAAATGATATTGCGATAGTTTAATCGCTCAGCCCAAGCTCACGACTTGCTAATGTTAGATAATAAAAATACAATTATTTTTCTTGTTGTGCATACATGCAACTTTAGATAAAAAAAATGTAAATGATTAAAATCAATTATAATGAATGCAGTATTGTATACTATTATAGTTTTTATTTTTAATCTTTTCCGTTTTTCATTTTTGTAATTTTGAATTAAAAAATTTAAGTTTTTATAAATGTGTTTTTCTCTTCTGTCAAACTTTTTTAGTTTTCTAATAAATAAACTTCTTTATTAGTTTTAGTTTTTTAAATATCTATATAGTTTATGAATTCTTTTGTACATCAACTAAAAAAAAAAAAAAACTTGCAACTTGCAGAAATAATAAAAGCATTTTTTTCTTCTTCATATTTTAATGTTTACGTAACAAAAACATTCATTAAATGGTAAAATTCAAGGACCGCTTTCATCCCCCAAATCGTTTGTGCAGAAAGTGTTTCCAGCAAAGGACAAGGCTATTAAAGATGGGTGCATCTGTGTTTTTATTAAGGGGAAAACTGCTACAAATACACTAAGTGTCTTATTAAACCTCAGTCAGTATTACAGCTTCATAAATGCACACCATCATTAACATCAGCATTGTTATTACTGTTATTATAGCCGACACACAAACACTGGAGGCACCGATGGCGCCCTCTGCCTGTGGCAGCACAAACACACCGCTTCTCTGGTCAATCCATGACATGTCCGAGAGTCTGGCACGTTTCCTTCTCAAGCAATTACGCTTTCAACATATTCCAGAAAGTTGCAGTAACCCGTCGAGTCCTTAAGAGGGTTTCATTTCTCCTTTATATACACACACACCACAAGCCATCCGCTGTTCTTCTGGAGAGCCGTCAACAAACACAAGAAATGCAGAAGTCCTGTATGTTTATGTGACAGTGTGCATTGATGTTACAATATACAAAAAGAGTGAAAAATATACATTTTAAGGTCATTCCCAAAGGTTATCAGGACTTGGAGAGCTGTGTTGTACAATATCAAAAGTTTCACTTAAAAAAAGAAAAAAAAAAAGAAAAAAAAATTACATACTATGCTACAGCTGTGCACATGAATATTGTTTGAGCAATATATTTAGACACTCAAAAAAACAAACAAAAAAAACGTAAAAACATTGAGATACTGGGAAACAGTTGTCTTTTTCTACTTTCTACTCCTCAATATCGTTCTTTCAGAGCAAGACCATTAAATACCGACACCATGTAAAAGCCCATCAGAAACACATTGCCATCAAATACAGTGAACACATTTTCAGGAGGCAATCTTTCAGTTTTTACTTCTGTTTTGTTAAGTTAGTTTTTTTAATTTATTTTTTTATATAATAACAACACAATATTATCAATTACTGAAAAGCGTTTCTGAAAATGTTTAGTTGAACTTGCCCAACCTTTTCCACACAACAATGACATGAACAATGACAACTTCATCTGCCTCTTGTCAAATACATTTGGCAGTGAATTACTAAATAACTGGAACAAAATTCCTACTCGATCATCAAAAGACATTTGAGTTAATTAAAGTGCAATGTTTTTAACATGCTTCCTCGCAGAAAGGTGATCGCACCTTAATCCAAACCTCAACGTATGCCAGCGAACCAAACGTGGCAGTCCTGCCATTTTATGTACAATTTAACCATAAAACAAAAGAAGAATAAAGTCATCACTTATACTATGAATGTATAAGCCTCTTAACGGGCCTCTTAATAAATACCAACAAGGACATTCCCAACATTACCCAGAAGGCCTTACACATTATAAATGGCCCCGTATTCAGTACAAATGTACATCAAAAGACAAATGACAAATAACACCGTGTCCTAATGAGACGTCACACGTTTCCAGCGAAGAAATCTGTCAGAAAGTGTAAAATGTTATTAAATTACCGTCTCAACTTTGATATCATCCTCAAAAACTCAGATTTGCACAGAAGAGAGATGCATGTCATGCCATTAGGACACGGCGCTATTCTTAAAGAAATCAATACAAACTCTATGATGGCTTTTAAGAAAACCATACAGGAATGATCACTCTAAGTGATTACACAATAAACTTTCTAAATGATTAGAAACCGACAGCAGGACATTTATAGAAGTTCATAAATGTTCCTTTTTTCCCCCCAAGTCATGTTGAGTCACTTTCCACAGACCATTACCGAAATCAGACCGATCTACAGTGTTGGGGAAAGTTACTTTTAAAAGTAATGCATTACAATATTGCTTTACTAATTGCGTTATTTCATTACTTTTTATGTAAAGTAATGCGTTGCGTTACTTTTTCCTCATAAATGTGTTTATCTAAAGTCATTTTTGATAATAAGTATGGCTGAATTGGATCATTGAGAGTCAGCAGCAAAGACATTGGTTAATAAAGTGAGATTAAATGCATAAAGTATATTTGTGTGTAATTTAGCATTTAATTATTGCAGGTTTGCGTAATATCTGGAGTTTGCGTTTCACAGTTTTTATTCATTTTGAGGAATACTAAATGGGAAAACACTTTTTCAAACATTGGTTTGAGAAAGTAACTGATATTTTGCTTTAAATTGAAAAGTAATGCATTACGCATTACTTGAAAAAGTAATCTGATTACTCATTACTCGTTACTTGAAAAAGTAATCTGATTACTCATTACTTGAAAACGTAATCTGATTACTCGTTACTTGAAAAAGTAATCTGATTACTCGTTACTTGAAAAAGTAATCTGATTACTTTACTCATTACTTGAAAAGGTAATCTGATTACTTTACTCATTACTTGAAAAGGTAATCTGATTACTCGTTACTTGAAAAAGTAATCTGATTACATAACTCACGTTACTTGTAATGCGCTACACCCAACACTGCCGATTTAATTCCTGGTCTGAGAGTTTCCGATTAGATGATGATTGTGACACGCTTAACCTTGCTAAAATAGTGGTTCACAAACTGGAGATAATCACAATGACTCTTATCGCGACAGATTAAACAAACACACCGTTTATCAACACAGAAATGAATCACAAGTTAAAGCACATCATCTTATTTTTTTTTAAAGTTGCTAATTTCAAAAACAAATGTTTCCAAGCAGCCCTAATGGTCTTCAACTCTTCCGCCACGACTGGCTCTAAATATATATATCAAAAACACTGTATCCGGTAGAGTTATCAAAGCTGTATCAAATGGGAAATGATGCACCAGTATCACACAAATCCAGCAAACTGAAGCTTGGAGCACGAGCTTGTAGATCTGGAACATACTCTACACAAGAACATGAACGCAAATGATTCAATGCAAGCTCAATTTCACACGTTGTGTTTCTCGAAATGAGCCAAATTCATAACACAGGAGTGATTTAGCAGACATTAGCATAAGGGATGCACGATATATCGGCCACCATATCGGTATCGGCTGATATATGTTCATTTTTTATTTTATAATTATCCGCCCAATAAGAAAATTTGGCTGATATATTAAATCTGATAAATAATGTATTATTTCCTTCTTCTGAGACACTTCAGATGCGCACTGTTCAACATGATGGGTTTGTAATTGCTTGAAATATGATTGGAATCACTTAAAAAAAAGGAAAATACAGTAAAGTGCAACATGTGCAGCACAAGTCTGTCATATCGGCTACATAAAGTTATCATGAGAACATTACAATTATGTGCTTGAGACATTTTAATGATGAGACTTTTGTTTTTGTAATCAGGCTCTCAAAAATTATAGATTTAGATTTATTCGCCAATATATCGGTTATCGGCTTTCAAATATAAAGAATTATCGGTTATCGGCATTGGACAATTTTCTTATCGGTGCATCCCTAATTAGCATAAACAGTTTTCTTCTAGGGTTTTCATTCATGTCAAATACGGTAGACTGTTTGATTAAGAATATCGTTGCGTTAAGTTAGTTAAAGTCTGTTAAACTGTCAACATGTTCATAGCAAGACACTAAACATCCAGTTTAATAGCACAGAAATTTAAATGTGACTAATGCATTCTTGAGTAATAACAACAACATTTCTGAATACTCCTCAGGATGGGCTCAGGCTTTAGGAGTTTTAAAACCCTAACCAATTATGATTATGCATCACGCACACGAGGAGAATCTGTACAGATTGTCTACTCTCAAATCTCAAACAAGCACACACTACAAGATATTAAGATTATGATGCACCTCACATGATCTCACGGGGAAGCGCATGTAAACAAAAGAGTTAGCATCAATTTCTCCCCAGGTTTGGCAGTCGAGTTGCAACAGCGCAGATTTTTCGTCAGATTGTCGGGAGGATAATCAGGGCCTAAAACTCCTGTAGTCTGACCCAGGCTTAAGAAAACATTGGTTTTAGATATTTGAATGCTTCGTTGATTGAAGAAAGTAAAGCAAGCATCAGGTTAAGCACATACAAAGGGACTTTCCCCAGTGCTTTGGCCAAACATTCACATTAGTGTACTTGTGTAGAGCATGTTTCGCTCAGCTCCAGGCATATATAACACTCTGTGGCTGAGAAGAACAGGGAAAGGAACAGAATACTTGGGTATGTCTGCATAGTGGAGACATTAGAGTCCTGTAACACATGCCTAAGCCTATCACACCAATGCATCAGTGCTCCTTTACAACGTTCATAGGCTTTGATTCAACATGTACAGAGTACTGAACCCCACTATCAGTAGTAGTAAACGACAAGAAAAGGAATCTGCACACTGTTCCACTTCCACACCCTGAAAAAAGTGAAGCCAAAACGTTTCGATCGCCCCCTGGTGGTTGGCTGCAGTATAGGTTGTAAACCCCGCCTCATTTCCATGTAATCGAATGGGACAATTACACTTCAAATAATTTTTTTCTCGAATATGGTTTCTGTCATTTTAGGTAGTTCTCATCATGCTGACGTATGTTCAAGTGTTCATTTCTCCAATAAGTTTGGGTTTAGTTAGTTATTTAATGCTGCGCAGACTCCGGCTCCAATTGTCCCTTCCCAGGGAGTTTGATTGACAGGCGATCTAACCAATCATAATCCGCCATCCACCGAATCCGCCATTTTGTCCGACAAAGCAGTCAGGAGAGTTAGTAGATTAACGTCGGTAGACTTGAACTTGAAAAACGGTGTGTACTGACGTCTTTCCCCCATCGAAACAACATACCTTCTGATGTTCATATTTATTTGAAGCTATAAATTAATGACCGTTTCTTGGATATTTTGGCTTCATTTTTCTACCGTGGAAGGAAGTGGGAGACACTTTGTCCATCTTTTTGTACAGTCTATTGGACGTTCTCAAGTTTCTCTATATCAATTCTGCCTTCAAGTCACATCGGAATTTCACATCACATTTTCTAATGGCCGTTAATGGAAAAAAGGTGCTTTTAAAAAGCACAGGGTGTAATTACAGCAACTACCAGCAGGGGTATCATGCCAATTAACCTGTCCATTTTGGTGATCGTTAAATACAAAATGACATTTCCCATAATTCTCTGATGAGATATATGCAAAAAAAGCTTGCCAAACGCATCCCTTTTATTCCAACCAAACCACTTGAATTCACGTCACGATTCCTGAACTCGTAAATAATAATCAGCACTAGTGAGTGATGCAGATGAACAGATCAAACGCTTCAGCACATCTCTAGAAGCTCGCCGTCTTATTATCAGTGCACCATTTGAAACGGAAACTTTTTTCCAAAAATATAAACTTTAATCTTATCCGATGCTTCTTAGAAAATATTACTGTAGCAAGTTAAGAGCAGAGTATATGCAGTTCTGTCGGTCAATATTCTGTTATTGAACTATAAAAGAACAACGATACTAGAATTCAGACATGTAGAAAACTGTGACGAGTGCAAGTATTCACATCAACTCTTGATTAAAAAAAGGGCGGATGGTTTTCAGCATTCCTTAAATGATGACATGAGTGATAATGAGTCTCTCGTTCTCTCGTTTCTGTATTGGTATTGCCTAAAGATGAGAGTTCATCACGAGGACAGCAAACCCCAACATGGTTTTAATAATTCAGATAACGTGGCGCTGATCCCTCCGTACTCGATTTCACTTCATGTTTGGATAGAAAACAACAGGAAGAACAGCAAGAACAAGCATGGTGATATTTATCTATTCCTTTGTCTGACCTTTTGCATACATCACTGTTTTTGTTGGTTTGATGGTGGCGATGGAACTAAAGCTACTTCAGGATCAAGCTGGAGCGTAGCTCAGAAATATAGACCAGAAGAGAGGTAGAGTGAGAGGAAATACAGAGAAACAATGAAAACATTGAGCCTAAAACAAGACAGGCGAGAAGATCCTTCACATCTTTGCGTTTGTGTAACAGGATATGATGTCAGACTCTCAGCTCTCGGCCAATGAGAGGGTCAGTGCTGCCTGCAGTGCTGACTCCTCATCAATACTGTAATCCTGCGTTCACAAACAGAGAAAAACAACAAGTCCAGTTACAGTCAAATGGTGATTTACTTTATTTTTGATCGCTACCGTAGACATCAGTGTTTATATCTGAACTATAAACTTTTATCCCAGTACTTCTGTGATAATATGAATATTTGTAATACATAAATAACGATACTGTGTTTGAAAAGACTGCTGGTGAAGCCGTTTCATACCTATACAGGATAAATGCTTTCACAGGCTTAGTGGCAGTACCATCGTCTTAGGAATGAGATCATTTAGATGTTTTAATTGAGATTGTGGTCTTTTAACGATTAATGGTGCAGCTCTAATACCTACAGAAATTGAATTAAGTAATCGCATGTAAAATAGTCTTCCTCATTAAAGCTACTAAAGTTATTCAGCCAAGAGCAATAAGTGATGTTTTCTCCTTGTCTTTTGTTGTTTTAAGTAACATTAATGACAGACAGCAGCAGGTTTATTAGGCTACTGTCACTTTAAGAACCAATCCACGGATCCAATGATACGATTTTCTTCCAACCGTTTCCTTTCACTTAAAGGTATAGCGGAGGATCTTTCCAAATTTTAGATAAGACCCGCCCTCTCCACTTTTTGAAAAGTTTGATTGATTCACCAGAATGATTGACAATTAGGAGGACCAATAGTTTAGACTACCCACCAGGAAGTAAAACATCCTCCGCTATACCTTTAAGACATAACCGACTGTCAAATGAATACTCACTAAAATTAAAAGTTGGATATATTTGTGTGTGTATTTGTCCTTTCAAGCACAATAGGAAATTGCGAAATTGGTAAATATGCATATAAATGCATGATCATTTCCCGAAACCATAGTTGTATGGTTGATTGAATCTGAAAATCTAAAAAAGAAAAAGAAAAAGTGACTGAGAAAAATGAGAGTTGGTCCTCAGAGGCCATGTCCAAAAATAATCTAGCATTAATCTCAAAAAGATTCATTAAAATAAGTTATTTCTCCATCACCTGTGTGACATCATTAACCATCGTGGTTAAACGACAAATTATACATTTTTGCATTTCAGTTGTAAAGTACAACTTGCATTAAAATACAATAGTGAGAATAGTGGGGATTAAAAATAATAATAATAAACAAACACATGTCCAGCTATGCAGTACAGTAATTAACATTTTGAAGGGTAAAATATGCTTAATTGTCATAAAAATGTCACAATATGCTACCTTAATTGTCCTAAAAAAAGATTCCTAATTTTCTGTATGCAAAATATCTTATATTTTTACTATGTAATTTGGGGTGAAATGTAAACAGCACATATTCACTTGATCAGGAAGGAGTTGCTCTCCTTGGTTGAATCTCATTAAACATAGAAACTGAACTGCTGTTTTATTTGCGATGAGGTTTTGTACGAGGTTCCCTCTCTTCTGCAGATGTAGGCAGGAGAAAGCAGGACAGCGTTAGAATACAAAACGAAGGATATATAAATGTAAAGTATACGCCTCCTCACCACAAATGTGTCATAGGAGAATTTGTGCCGGTGGAGAAGATGCTGCAGAAAGTTTGAGCTCTTATAGCTGGGGTCGCCCCAAGGCATCGCTGAACACACCGGACACACCTGCACAACAACACACACACAAGAAGAGAGAGTTTACCAGTGAGATAAAGTCACATTTTACATTTGATTACTTAAAGGTGCATTGATTGATTGATAAACTTTATTAATCCCCCAGGGGGAAATGTACACGTCACAGCAGCACAACAATACAATGAAGAAACAAACAACATTCACAACAGCAACAAGTCTTGTTCTCCAGTATCAATTTCTCAAAGCGTTATGATTATATACAACTAAATAAAAAATAGCTGTCATCTTGTATAACACACTAATTGCGTTTGGGAAAAAAGACTTCCTCAAACGCTCCTTGTAACAGCGGGGATGAATTAATCTTGAGCTGTAGGGACTCACAAAAGCAGAGAGCTATTTCATCAAGAGGATGACAATCATGATTCATCATAAGAGAATGTTTACCAATCATTTGATATCCTTTAAGGTGAGTAACACACTCCCCACGACAGACGTCTTTATACGTTTATTTAACTTATTCTTCTCCCCTCCCCAACATGTGACAGAGTAGAAGATCACAGCAGAGACTACCCAGCAAACACATTTGTGTTGTGGTAACGTCTCTGGCACGTTGCATCTCTGCTATGGCAACGTCGCTGTCTACGTGCTCGCAACATTGTAACAACGTAGAATTGCGCGACGCGCCATGGCTGTATTGTTGCGCGATGTGCCAGGGCTGTATTGTTGCGCGACGCGCCATGGCTGTATTGTTGCGCGACGCGCCATGGCTGTATTGTTGCGCGACGCGCCAGGGCTGTATTGTTGCGTGACGCGCCAGGGCTGTATTGTTGCGCGACCATAGACAGTATAAGAAGTGGACAGAGCCATCTCATGGGAACTCAATTGAGACAAGTGAAGCCCATTTTTAGCAATTTTTAAGGACTTCCGTTCCTGACGCGCAGACTCAAACCGAGCTTGACGACGTAGATGTGACGTGAGCAACCCGTCTGTCTTCTAGTGGCTGTGGCATGAGAAATCTGAATCATTCCCTTCCGAAACTTGCAGAGACGGAGAGTGTGAGTAGGAGGTGTCCATGAGCTAGGAGCAGGAGAAACTTTTGCTAGGTATTCTGATTAATTATTTTGTCATTTTGCCTCCACGTCTCCCCGATTGCCCGCGAGCTTCTCCTCCTGTCCATACAGTAATCTCTATACTGTGCGACAGAGAGTCGCATGGCTATGACGCAATCGTTAGCCTACTTTTACAAAAACTGCTTCTACGGGGCCATAACATAAGCTACAAGGTAATGGAGCATTTTATACATTGTCGTGTTTCTTTAAACGCCTAAGATGTGAAGTTATTCGCTGTCAAAGTGACACCATAATGAATGGGAGTCAATGGGATGCTAACAGCAGGTAAAGTTCTGCTACAAGATGGTGGCACGCGGCCGGCTTCAACTTCCGGTCGACTTCCTTCCTGCTTGTGCGCGACGCGCCAGGGCTGTATTGTTGCGCGACGCGCCAGCGCCAGGGCTGTATTGTTGCGCGACGCGCCAGGGCTGTATTGTTGCGCGACGCGCCAGCGCCAGGGCTGTATTGTTGCGCGACGCGCCAGGGCTGTATTGTTGCGCGACGCGCCAGCGCCAGGGCTGTATTGTTGCGCGACGCGCCAGGGCTGTATTGTTGCGTGACGCGCCAGCGCCAGGGCTGTATTGTTGCACGACATTCAGCAACTGAGAGACGACGTTCTGGCCATTTTTTTATGCTAGATATAGAAATCCCCATTTAGCATGTTTTGTGGTTCATTTTTAATAGTCATATGTTAAAAAAATTATATTCATTTTAAATATTGTTTATCCCTATTATTATTATTTATGGGCCTAACAGTAAATTCATTATAATCAACATCTGCAAGTGTACACTTTGAAGAGTAAAAATGACATAGAAGGTTAGCTAATTCAACTTTATTAAAACTGCACATGGTAATCAAATTGCACTTCCACAAGTCATACATTTGTGAGAAAACAAAACAGGGAGTGGATTAATGTTAACCAGCATGAGAAGACATGAGAACATTTAGCAAAGAAACGAATGAGATGACAAATGAAAGGAATAATCAACAGTTGTGCGAGCAGTTACTAACATCGTTTCTCTGTGCGTTTCCGAAACAAAAAAAAGGAAAAAGCATTAACGTGCAACAAGTAGCCTAGGCTACGCGCTGAAATGAATTACTCATCAATAAAGTCATTTTGGCTTCATACTTTTGGCATAAAGTTATTAAATATTTGTCATACCTGACCAGAAGTTGTTCAAATAAATGTCACATTAGACAAGGAAGCTGTAGGTTGTGTTTGAATAATTACGTACAGACAGGCCAAAAGTTTGGACACATTACTATTTTTAATGTTTTTGAAAGAAGTTTCTTCTGCTCATCAAGCCTGCATTTATTTGATCAAAAATAAAAAAAAATTTAAAAATAAAGTAATATTGTGATATATTATTACAATTTAAAATAATTGGTTTTCAATTTATTATACTTTAAATTATCATTTATTTCTGTGATGCAAAGCTGAATTTTCAGGATCATTACTCCAGTCTATCACATGATCCATTAGAAATCATTCTAATATTCTGATTTATTATGAGTGTTGGACACAGTTCTGCTGCCTAATATATTTGATGAATAAAAGGTTAAAAAGAACTGCATTCGGCAGGAAGTGGAGAGCAGAGGTGGCAGTGGAGCAGGCAGAGTCCCGTTTGCGCCATGGAGTCCTTGTGGGAACTGTGGCCAGAGGAAGGGCTGGACTAGGAGCCGTTACAGCCCCCCGTTATGACAAAGCGCGGGGGAAGGAGCGGCGGCAACTGGTTCAGAAGGAAGTCAGAGCAGCTGTGGAGGAGGAGAGGACCAGCAGAGCAGTGGGGATGAGACAGCAAGGCGCATGGACTAGATGGGAGCAAGTTATGGAGAGGAAGATCTCGTGGACTGACCTGTGGAGGGCAGAACCACACCGCATCAAGTTCCTGGTCCAGGCGGTCTATGATGTTCTTCCCAGCCCATCCAATCTGCACTGCTGGGGCTTGACCGAATCACCAGCATGCCCCCTCTGCCTGAAGAACAAGGAGACCCTTGAGCACGTATTGAGTTGTTGCCCAAAAGCTCTGGGGGAAGGCCGATACCGCTGGCGTCATGATCAGGTGCTCAAGACTATCGCAGAGAGCATCTCTAGTGCTGTTTCCATCTGCCAAAAGTCCAGACCTAGGAAGCAAACCATCAGCTTCATTAGAGCCGGAGAAAAGCCAGGAACAAAGAAAGGAACATCAGGGCTTCTCCAAACTGCACAGGACTGGCAGCTGTCAGTAGACCTGGGCAAGCAGCTCAAGTTCCCCATGTAGTCAAGACCTCACTCAGACCTGACATAATCCTGGTATCTGAGGCAACAAAAAATGTTGTAATGCTGGAGCTCACCGTGCCATGGGAGGAGCGAATGGAGGAGGCCTTTGAGCGGAAAAAGGGGAAATATCAGGACTTATACCCCTTTTCCACCAAGGCAGAACTGGTGCTGGTTCGGAGCCAGAGCCTAGTTTCAAATCGGTTCTTTGTTTTTCCACCGCCAAAGCACCAGCTCCGAACCAGTAAAACTGGTTCTTAAGTAGCACCAAATCATTGCAGGGTCTAGAACGGAGCCAAGAAAGAACCGCTTGCGTCAGAGGCTGGGGGCGGGGTTACCGTGGCCAACAAGACTGAAGAGAAACTTGTGACCGCCATTTTTAAATAGCAGCTAGTCGAGCTAATAGCAGCTCGATTATAATATCCGTCTATGTAAGTTACGGCGAGCTGCACGAACGCGTTGGATTCGCCGTGTTTGGATGCCGATTTATTTTCGCAAACCCATGAGCATCCATAGTAACGCAACGTCTATTATTGTTGATGCCTTGTTCGAGATGCATCGGAGCAGCGTGGACCGATCAGAGCTGCGGGAGTGTTTGGAGATCATACGACTCCTTGTGCTTTTTGATCGCTTTGATTTCATGTGCTGATCGTTCTGCGAGAAGCCGATGCATCTCGAACAAGTCTGGTGTGTTTGTGTTTGGCGCTGCCGTACTAGCGTTGCTGGGCAACGTGATACGTATGCAGTGACGTAAGATATAGCTCTGTTGTGGCTCTCTGGCCGGTGGAAACGCAAACCGGTTCTTAGTAAGCTCGTCAGTCGAACCAACTCCGAACTGGCAATAGCTCTAGCTCTGAACCAGCACCCGGTTCTTGTTGGTGGAAAAGGGGTACCAGTCAGCGACTGCCACGAACAAGGCTGGAAGGCAAGGTGCTTGCCTGTAGAGGCTTTGCTGGACAGTCCCTCTGCAGGGCATATACTGCACTCGGCATCACAGGCGAAAGGAGGAGAAGAGCCATCTGTAACAGCACAGAGGCAGCGGAGAAAGCCTCTAGGTGGCTCTGGATTAAGAGAGCGGAACCGTGGTTGAGCTGCCAGGGCACAAGCTGAGGCTTGATCAACCTCAGCTGGGTCGCCTGAGTGAGGGTGTCTGATGTTCGAGAGACCCGAAACACCCGATGACCTCAGGATACATCACTGATGATGTGCCCTGGTCCGCATCAGAAGATGTATCAGTACAACATTTATTCAAAATAAAAATATATTTTCTAATAATATAAATCTTCTTTATCACTTTTTATCACATCCTTGCTGAATAAAAATATTGATTTATTTCAAAAAAAGAAAAAAAAAATGACTGACCAGTAGTGGATATTGTTGTTACAAAAGATTTCTATTTTTAAAACATTTGCTTCTTTTTTTACTTTTTTTATTCATCAAAGTATCCTAAAAAAGTATCACAGGTTATGAAAAAATATTAAGCAGCAGAACTGTTGATAATGACAAAAGAACTTTGATAGTGAATCATCATATTAGAATGATTTCTAAAGGATCATGTGATAGACTGGATGTCACATGTGACACTGAAGACTGGAGTAATGATCCTGAAAATGCAGCTTTGCATCACAAAAATAAATGATAATTTAAAGTATAATAAATTGAAAACCAATTATTTTAAATTGTAATAATATATATCACAATATTACTCTTTTTTTTCTGTATTTTTGATTAAATAAATGCAGACTTGATGAGCAGAAGAAACTTCTTTCAAAAACATTAAAAATAGTAATGTGTCCAAACTTTTGGCCTGTACTGTATCTTATTTAGCTGAGGTAAATTAAACACAATTCTCACGTATGGATGAAGAACGAGAGACGGCCCAATGGTCAGTTGAAATTTAAGAGGCTGATTGTCGCGCTTCAGGGCAGTGACGAGTACATATGTCGTCCAGTGGTTGTCCAGACACCCTCGGCACAACCTTAAGCAATGGCCCTGAACGGTGGTTCAATGTCAACATTGTGACAACGCTGTAACAACCTTCACCACACAACGTAGTTATAGCAACTTTTTGGCCATGTTGTTAAAACGTTGTTAGAAGGTTGGGTACGTTGTGCCAGCGTTCTGCGTTAGCTGGGTACAGAGTCATAGGAGGTCTTAAAGTACACGACAAACCCCAAAGAGTCGCCTTAACAAATGAATATGACTTTGACCCTTCTTATAAACTTGCATTGTATTGTCAGACCAGTTGAGTTTGTTGTTCAAATATACACCCAGATACTTGTAAGTTGTTACAATCTCAACTTCTGACTCTCGTAAATCTACTGGTACCACTTGCTGAGGAAGTGCTAAAATCAACCACAATTTCCTTTGTCTTACTAGCATTTAGCCTGAGACTGGTTTCTCTCACACCAGTCCACAAAACTCTTTATTAGCTCCCTATATTCCCTCTCATCGTGGTCCGTTATACAGCCAACTATTGCAGAATCATCAGAACATTTCTGGAGATGAAGATTTAGAGTTATATTGAAAAGCAGATGTATAAAAAGTGAACAAAAATGGTCCTAAAACCGTTCCTTGAGGGACTCCAGTGCTGCACTTCACTACCCGAGACACACAGTCCTGCATCCAGACACATACTGTGGTGTATTAGAGAGATGATCAGTTAACCAGTTCACCATACCATGATGTACTCCAACATTTTCCATCTTGCTTCGTAGTAGTGAAGGCTGAATAGTGTTAAAGGCACTAGAGAAGTCAAAGAATGCAATCCTGACTGTGCCGTCCGGGGTCTCTAAATGACTTAAGGATTTATGAAAGAGATAAATAAGTGCATCATCTCCCCAACACCAGTTTTATAAGTAAACTGTATACTGCAAAGACACATTTATATGCAAACACCATATAAAAGTGAATTTTACATCCGATGACCCCTTTAAAAGACTGCAATCTACCATATTCTTATAATCACAGAAGTTCTGGGATCAAAGTTTATGGTTCGGATAAAAACACTGATGTTTACAGTAGCGATCAAAATAGAGTAAATCACCTTTTGAAAGTAACTTGACGCTTCAAATAACAATTGTATCAATTACATCATTACACCAGTAGCAGGGTATATGGCAGGAATCATAGAGATGAATTTACTACCTTTTTTACCACCTCCACAATATTTTTTACTACCATCACGACATCAAGCAGCAGCCCTTTTTTGGGGGGTGTGGTGGGGTGGGCGGGGTATGTAAAGCACCACTTACTACTTACTATAAGGTATAAGTGTGACACTGTCACACCCATCATATATATTAGGTACACTAATGTTTAATTGTTATCATTAAGTAGGCCTATTGTCATTGTCAATTATGTTTTTTTTGTAGTGTCGAGTTGAGTTTCAGTTGTCCTCATCTTAACCCTAGCCCTTGAGTTATCCTAACCATAGCCCTTAGCCCTAATAAGGTGAATAATAACCTTGGCACTTTGTCATTGCTATCAACTCCGACTCACTCAGGGCTCGACATTAAGCCTTTTCATGTGCTTGTCCTTTGAACAAGTAAATCTTTCATTCACTTGTCCAAGTAAAAAAGTTGCTTGTCCGGAATGTTTTTGGTGTGTGTGTGCTGTAAATATAATTTATTCTGAAGAAATATCCTCATCTGTGTTAAATCAGCTCTGATATATTTAAATCTGCATATTGTCATATCTGCACCTTTAAAGGATTTTTAATGAATGTTTAAATATGCAAATTAGGCAATATCTAATTAAATATGCACTAATTTGCATATATTTAAAAAAACAAAATCTGAGTATTGGATAAAGCCAGGTTCAAAATAATTTTTTCATTGTGTTCACATATTAGATGGGGAAAAAATTACAGAGGGTTTTATGGATATCTACTTTTGTTATCCTGTAAATCAGAATATACTGACAATAGCCTTAAAAAAATGCCATGTTTTTTGGAATAAAATGTTATTTAAATCAGGCTAGGAATAATATATTTACAAATCCCACTGTAAATGTCTTCATAATATAACTAGGTACAAGACTGGAGAGTTTGGTGTATATCGGTGATACTGAAGTGGAGATTTTGAGAAAACGGGCTTTAAAGATTTATCATCAGCCAATGAGATTGCACATTCAGCCCTTTTACTTTCACGATTGGTTGCTGATAAAAAGGAAATGACCATATTTAGATCCGACAGCATTGTACAGGAGAGAGAGAGCTTTCCAGCGGTGCATGTGATGACGGAGCAGACAGAGATCGCGGAGCAGTGTGTTGATTAAGAACGCCAACTTTTGTTGAATTTATGAGAAATCTACAGACGCAAACAGACAAAGTGTAGTAAAATAAAGACCTAAATGTGTATTTCGGACTTTTTTTTCACCACAAGTCTGAAAGACGACATGTTATTGAAGACAAATATCCTAAAATCTCAAAATTGACCAGTAAAAAAAAAAAAAAAACGATGTGTCTCGCCTTAAAACACTGAAAGAATGGCAGAAAAGCAGCTCGGACATTCTGCTAAATATCTACTTTTGTGTTCCAGGGAAGCATCGATATCATGTGGGTTTCGGTTCGACATGAGGTTAATTTTTATTTAAGGTTTTCACTTTAATTCTTAATACAAGATATTCTGCTGTGGTTCTCGACTGGTTTTGAGCCGCAACCCAAATTTTTAGGAATTGAAACCAAGCAAATGTATTTATCAAAGATGTCTGACACACACACACACATGCACACACACTTCAGGATTTAAAGGTCCAAATGTGAGTTTCAGTGCAGCTTCAAAGTCTTGACACGATCCAGCCGAGGAATAAGAGTCTTATCTAGACAAACCAGCGGACATTTAATAACAAAATAAACATTTATATACTTTTAACCACAAATGCTCGTCTTGCACTAGCTGTGATGCGCCACACATTACGTAATAACGTTGTAATTTTAAATTTTGAAGTGAACTACTCCTTTAAGCTTCACTCATGTCTTTCAAAATAAAGGTCTCACATCAGAAAAACTTTCAGAATGACTTTTTTGTTGTTGTTCTTTGATGACACGCTCCGTGACCCAGCGTTTGATTGCTTAAATCAATACAGATCACTGTAAATTGTAATGTGGACTCGTGCATTTTCTGTAAAGCTGCTTTGAAATCACAATGTATTGTGAGAAGCGCTATACAAATAAATGTGAATTGAAATTGAATTGAACTTCAAGGTAACTCACACTCACCACTTTGTTGGGGTCATTGCGGTGGTTCTCCATGCAGTGCTTCACCAGCTCCTGTTGGTCCAGGTTTCGAGCGCCACAGAACGGACACACAAATGTGGAGCGGTTTGGAATATTGCTGTCGATGGAGAAAAACATGTTCCTGAAAACCACACTTGCGTAAAAGTACAGACACCGGTAACACTTTACAGTAAGGTTCATTTAGTTAACAACCTTACTTAACATTAACTAAGAATGAACAATACTTCTTCAGCATTTATTAATCTTAGTTAATATTAATTTCAACAATTACTAATACGTTATTAAAATCCAAGGTTGTATTTGTTAACATTAGTTAATGCACTGTGAACTAACATGAACAAACAATCAACAGCTGTATTATTATTAACTAACTTTAACAAAGATTAAAACATACTGTAACAAATGTATTGCTCATGGTTAGTTCATGTTAGTTAATACATTAACTAATGAACCTTATTGTTAAGTGTTACCCAGACACCTTACAGCAAATATGACTCAATTACACAAGTCACCAATATTTATTTGACAGCATTTACAGTCCCCCTGTAGTCAATCATTTTAACTCATCTTTGATCACCAAAATGTTCACCTAGAAAAAAAATCTTCATGCCTTAAAATATCTTGACTGTAACTCGACACCCTTGCCTCATTTAGTATGCGCGGTTCTATGAATATGCAAATTAGCCCCGCCTCCACTCACTCAGCTCAGAGATCCACTGGTTGACGATCACACGTTGATCTGATTGGTTACAAGGTAGTTTGTGACGTCAGAAACACCAGCGATTTCAAAGCGTGTGTTTGAGACTGTCTTTGGTTCACTGCAGTTTTAAGGAGGAAATACTCAGCAATGCTGTCGACTTATGAACTTACACATGGTTTGTCTTAAAGCAGATTAAAAACACCACATAGACACATAAACAACATTAAAAGCTGGAGTTTCTCAAACAGGGGGACTAAGTATGTTACTCATACTGATTGTAGGCTCTCTAGTCCTCTAAATCTAAGAGACACGGCAGTGAAAAACAAGAAACAGTTGATTTGTGAAGAGAAATCACGTTTATTTTCTAAAATCCCATATAAATTGGAGAAAAGGTGCAACACTCACTCTTAAAGAAATCCAACTTTATTGTACTTTAATGTAACTTATTACATTTACTCATTTACCGAGAAAAATTGTCTTACTCTTAACCAACTAATATCACATTTCTACAGAATTACATAATGAGAGTAAAAGAGTAAATAGGCAAATGAACAGAGTTGTGTAACAAACTGATTATCATTGCTAACATGACTTATGCAAATGTACAACCAGAGGGAGTATAACACTGAAGCGAAGTCTATAAGAAACGAGCCAATAACCTTGTGTTCTCATGCCTGAACAACTTCAGGGATATTACTTTTATTTAGCAGACTAACGAATGTTAACACGCCAATGGAATATTAATATTGAATAACTTGCGTTTCAGGCTAAATTTGTTTAGATAGCCAGCAAACATGGACAAGCGGAAGGATAAAAACAGTGCATTTCTCTCAGGATAATGGGTAATGTAACACTTAACTGGGCATTCAGTTCAATTTAATTATATTTTTACTTCCGGAAACCACATTGTGATGCTCTATACTGCCAAAATTTGTACATATTATATTATAATTCCATAAATCACATTCTCAATCAACACTATGTAAAGGACAATAACAAAGGCAATCAAACATGTAAATGTACCTTTCCCTTTCTGAACCAGATATCTACTCTTTTTTTTAAAGTTCCCCTATTATACTTGTTCGAATATTCTCTTTCATGCAGTGTGTAATAGAGATGTTTGCCAATGTAAAAGGTCTGCATAGTTTCAAAGATCAAAGCGCACAACAAATAAAGTTACTGACTCCTCAAACAAAGAATCGATTCTGAACTGTCAGTAATTCCAGCATCACTTTCTACGTAACAATGTAACTCATTTGCATAATGCCAGCCTGTGGTCTTGATTGGCTGAACAGCGTATCTTAGCTCCGCCCTCTAACACTGTAGTTAATCTGAGACTGGAGGAGTTTGGTTCGTGTTGTTCATGTGGAGAAGACGCTGCAAATCCACTTTGATGCTCTTCCAAAGCGTTGGAATTGATATGGAAAAACGACGCCATCATAATGGTCGTTTTGTTTCCGACACGCACTGTAAGAATTCGACCAATCAGAGCAGACTGAGCTGTCTGACCAATCAGAGCAGAGCAGGCTCTCAGAGAGGCGGGGTTTTGAACGAACCGTTTAAAGACTCTGAGAAATGAGGTGATGCTGCAATGTATATTATGAGAAAATTGAAGTGTTATTTGACCTTGGATGCGTGTGAACCTGTTGTAAGAGACAAAATGGGAAGCCTTTAAAACAGCATAATAGGGCACTTTAAATTCTGCCATGCAGCTTGAATACCCGATGGTCTGGCAAAGATGTTTGCATGGAAAAGACTGAGAGATAACTGGATTAATAGATGAGGCAGACAAGCATAAAAAAATAAATAAAAAAAAGTGTCTGACACAAGGTTAAAAGAAGTAAATATTTACTTCATAAATGTAATAACTTGCTGCATTGCTTATTTATAACCCCTCCCTTCCAGCCATCTGTCATATAGAGACGCTTTTCTCGATCAATTAAATTCCTAGAAACATAAAATCGTGTCCTGACTAGGTGTGTGATACTGAAATATCTTGATATTTTCTGGGATGTTGTCGATAGCGATAACTAGTTTTTGTGCTACTTTAGGACTGTCGTGACTCCCAAAGCTTTATTTTTAATCGGTGCGATTTACAGCGGTGACAGAACTCAACTATTCCATTACGAGGCAATATTTGCCCCAGGGGATTTTTACTTTTACAATGGTAATTGTTTTTATTTTTTTTATTAGATGCATGTAGATGGCAGCAAGTGAGTCACTGAGTCATTCGCTCAAAAGATTTGTTCAAATGGCTGATTCATTCAGTCATTAAAAATGAATCACTCATTACACTGATTCATTAAATATGCAGATTCATGTCAGCTCGCACATCGCTAAAACAACAATAATGATATCATCATAGAGTACACATATCGCACACCCCTAGTCCTGATCTACATTTTTTCTCGATTCACTTTATCTGCTTACAGAAGTAAAATGGGTTGCGAATGTTGTTTCATGCAGTCTTTAAATATTTGTTCAGCTCAAAAGCTCACTTGAGTTTGTTCTAGATCATCAGATGTGAAAATGAAGCAGTCTGAAATAGTTTCCAGTCACACATATTCAGTCATTTAGTTTCATTTTCATGGACTTTTAGTTTGTTTTTCATTATTTCCTGTTGTCTTTGTTCACTTTTCCCGCTCTTAATCAGTTACCATGGCGTTTCATTGGATCATCTCACCTGTTAGTCTTTCAGTTCATTATCATTGTGTACTTAAGTTCCTGTGTTTCCTCAGTTGTTTGTGTGTTTGTTACGCTATGTTGATATTCTCAGTTTATTCAGTAACACTTTATAATAAGGTTCATTAGTTAACTACCTTAGTTAACATGAACAATACTTCTACAGCATTAATTAATCTTCGTTAATATTAATTTCAACATTTACTAATACATTCTCAAAATCAAAGGTTGTATTTGTTAACATAAGTTAATGCACTGTGAACTAACATGAACTAACAATGAACAGATGGATATTATCTAACATTTACAAAGATTAATAAATGCTGTAACAAATGTATTGCTCATTGTTAACTCGTGTTAGTAAATACATTAACTGTAAAGTGTTACAGTTTATTCTTTTATTAAATGCCTTTGGATTAGAACTTTTAACTCATCTTCTTCTTGAACTCTTTGAACTTCCAAATACAAAAACAGTCTTTTAAACCAGGTATTTAATTAATTAACCTTATTGTAAAGTGTTGCCGAATAAACTGAGAATATCAACATAGCGTAACAAACACACAAACAAAAGTTGGAAATGAACAGATAAGTATACAATGATAATGAACTGAGAGACTAACAGGTGTGATGATCCAATGAAACGCCATGGTAACCGATTAGAGCGGGAAAAGTGAACAAAGACAGCACTGGCACCGAGACAGAAGTCTGCACTGATGGCATAGTTCTACAACATGTGTGTGATGTTTCCACAAAGAGTACGATAATATCCGTGATGCAACAGACACACAGTGGGAATTCATCAACATGCTCTGCTTTGAAGAGCTAATTAATTCTCATCCTCCTCCCGCTCTGTCGTTCTTTACTCTTCCTTTGAAGCACAGGAAGAGAAACACACACACAATTTAACCTGAAGTCATCCGATTGGACTTTTATCGGATTCCTGTCTGCAAAACTTCAGACATCAGTTTGACGTCTCTAGATCTAAGTATACCTACACTAGTGTGTGTCTACGAGCATCTCTTAAGAGTGAAACGCGTCCTGGATCCATATTTTAAAGCGTTCTGACTCTTGTCCCGAAGAGCATTGAGTGCTTTAGAGGAGCATGAGCCATAAGGCAGTGTTTGCATGAGGGAATTGTGGGATTGGTTGTGCTTTAATGTAGGGGGAAAGAAAGAAAACGCTGTTCCAACACCGTCCAAAACAAGAGCAATGCAACACGTTTCGATTGACGTAATTCCATTGTTTGTCCTGACTGACACTTAAAGTCCCCTGTAGTCAATCATTTTATCCCTTAAAACTCATCTTTGATCACCAAAATTACATATTAAATGTTGTTCATGCCTTAAAATATCTTGAATGTAACTCGACACCCTTGCCTCATTGAGTATACGCAGTTCTATGAATATGCAAATGAGCCCCGCCTCCACTCACTCACTCACTCAGCTCAGAGATCCACTGGTTGACGATCACAGGGTGATCTGATTGGTTACAAGGTAGTTTGTGACGTCAGAAACACCAGCGATTTCAAAGCGTGTGTTTGAGACTGTCTTTGGTTCACTGCAGTTTTAAGGAGGAAATACTCAGCAATGGTGTTGTCAAAAGACCCGGTACTTCGGTACCAAGTCGGTACTAGAAAAATGTAAACGTCACGGTATCAAGTTTTCTTAAGTACCGGTGGTATCGAGAACCCGTGATGCGCATGCACGCATGCACTGAGCGCGTGCAGTTGCGCGTCCTCTTATCAAAGCGCTGAGACATGGAGACCGGCGGTGCTGCTGGTGTGGTGGCTGTAAATCCACTTGTTGATAAGAAAGGAGGAAAGAGACACATATGGAAATATTTTGGATTTGGCTAATGTCACGTTGCCATAAGTGGCCGTTCACATAGAGCGTTTTTTGCGCGTACAGATTAGTTATTCCAAATGTAGGCGCGCGGCAAGCATGCTCATAATCGACGCGACGCACTCGGTTTTCCAGGCACGCCTATGTTCATGGTTGCATAGCAACGTCAGACGCCACGGGAGAGCAAGCGCTTGTGGAAAGGAGAAACTTGTCGATCTCCGAATGCAACGTTACATGAGGAGAGTAAAGATGGAAAGCTTTTAAAGACTAGTTCCATATAAATTCACGGATAATTTGTTGTTTTGTCATTAGTGAAAATCAATATTGACCTTGTATTTGAGAAAGGATCCAAAAATAAAATTCAGAGTAAGTTCATTCGCATTCGGAGATCGACTATTTTTGAAACAGTGCGAACTGCGCTCTCCATGATGACGAGGAAGTATCAGCAAAGAATTTGATTTCTAGCCCTTTGGTACCGAAATTGGTACCGAGAACCGTGGATTTTCACTGGTATTGGTACCGAATACTGAAATTTTGGTACCGTGACAACACTACTCAGCAATGGTGTCGACTTAAGAATTTACACATGGTTTGTCTAAAAGCAGATTAAAAACACCACATAGACATATGAACAACATTAAAAGCTGGAGTTTCACCACAGGGAGACTTTAAAATACAATCCCAGTAAATCAGAATATGATTGAGCGTACACTTCTGTACGATAGAAATGCCACATGTAATTTCATGTGGACTTCAAAACATGCAAACTCAGAGCGAGGGGTTAAACTTTAATTTGAAATCGTGATAAACAACAGTTTGTATATTTAGAAGCATTGATGTATTCTCCTGTGTTGGCGTAGGTTTATCAATGATTTACGTTACAAATCTGATGAAATGACACACGTTACGTTCTCAGATGAACGTTATAAGCAACACACACTCAGTATATGCAGAGATGGAGTCTGTTATCCACGCATGTAAATGATGACATCAGCAAAAGGTAGTGCAAAAACCACATATATTTATTTAATTCAATCACAGTTTGTGTGATTTCACAATAGCAGTGTGCTTTATTTCTAAACATTTAATTGCATCCAAAATAAAAGTGTGTGTTTACATAATATATGTGTGTGTACTGTGTTTAATTATTTTGTATATATAAACACACACACACGTATACATTTAAGAAAAATGTGTTATTAATATATAAAATATGTATATTTATAGCTAATATAAATTATAAATATATATACAGTATAAACATGCAAATATTTCTTAAATATATACATGCATATGTGCATTTATATATGCGAAATAATTATACACAGTACACACACATTATGTAAACACAAACTTTTATTTTGGATGCAATTAATCGCTGCACAGCCCTAGTTTTTTTATTTATTTTTTATAGTACGGAATAATACAAATGCAAAGCATATTTTTTCAAGTAACAATAATGTGAGAAATAAGGCAGGCTTATAATGTAGAATCACCTGAGGAGTATGATCTAATCCCAATGACCTGCAATGACCCCTGACGCTTACCTGGGAATGGGCTGTGAGGTCGGGACCACAGGCATGAACTTCGGGCAGTTGGCCATCTGTTCCTGAACCTTTGTGCAAGATGAAATATGCGACCGCATTTTGACCAGGGTGACCTGAGACATTCACAGAGACATGACAGAGCAACGTGAGCAACGTGAGCTTAATACAAATAACACCTTGATTAAAGGGGTGGTTGATTATGATTTGACTTTTCTAACTTTAGTGAGTGTGTAATGTTGCTGTTTGAGCATAAACAACATCTGCAAAGTTACAACGCTCAAAGTTCAAAGCAAAGGGAGATATTTGCTTTTACAGAAATCACTTTTTAAGAACTACAACAAACGGCTGGTAGAGACTACACCACATTCCTCCCGGGTTAGTGACATCACCAACACTAGAATTTACATAAACCCCGCCCCCCGCCCCCTGAACACGATTTATAGATTATCAAGACAGAATATGCTAATCAATGACTAGAAGATAACTACACATCAGCTTCATAAATTCATCAACTAACCATTCAGAAATGTCCTGTTCTACATGTTGTCTCTTCTTCTTGAGTCTCTCCATCTTTCTGACTTCGGTTTGAACATAAAAGGCTAAAAGTTTTTGAGAGGGGGTTCAGCGAAAAATCGGCAACTGGCAGCAGGAAGTAGCTGCCGTTGACAGCCGGAAGCCCTGCCATATTAGGAGGGACCTGCCATTTCGTGGCAGCCAATCAGTATCGTCCAACGTAGTAGCAACCAATCACATTTACCTGGAAGTCAAGCGAGAGCAGCCAATGGTGGCGCCGGCGAATCTTCAGTAATGGCGGCGGTATTTGGCTCGGTAAGTTCGTATATTATCAGATTTATAAATAATTGTTGCTCTGTACGTTGGAGTTTACCTTTTATGTTAGAGACAGTGTATCTGTGACTACTTAAGTTGAATTGGTTAATTTAATCATTTGTAGAAACGCAGCTTGTGCACCGTGTGCTCCTGGTTTGTGAGGGGCTATCATTAACTTCAAATACTAACTTACGTTACCATTATCATTAAATATTAGCGTTTGTTAACATGTTAACTTAATCTATTGATTAGAATAAAGCTCATGCTGATTTATTGGAATTGACAAGCTCAGCCTTGATGATACACGTGCAACGCTAACAAAACATATCCCAAATGATCTAACTTATGTAATACAAAACACCATTTTAATCAACATTACTTCACCATATTCTAAACTTCTGTTTTTTTGTAGTTTCACCAAGTTCACCACAGCCTGTCACAGATTGCTGGGGATGGACAAACATATGTGCCAGGAAGGAAACCCCAGATTTCCAGTTGCAAAACCAACCAAACTCACTGGTATGTTTTCACATAATGTTCAAATGTGTTATATCCTGTCTTGATCAAAGCAGGCAAAAGGCATTCTGTTTTTTATCTTTTTATTTTTTTTATACAAATTCTAGATTGTATCTAAAATTTGACATTTCAGTGTCTGTTTATTTTCTTAGTTTTATCATGTTTTGGATGGGACCCAATCACCAGATGAGACCAGAATATATATATATATATATATATATATAATTATTTTATATATATATCTATTCAAAATATACTGGAACTGTTCACTTTTTCCATATAACTTTCACCCCCAGTTTCACAGACAAGGCTCAAACTAGTCCCAGACTAAAATGCATGTTTAACTGAAAGCAAATTACACTTGTGTATCTTAAAATATCAGTGCCATTGTTTCTTTTAAGATTCACAACAGTAATGTTTTTTCTAAGGCATATTTATAAAAGTCCTAATTGCACTAAGGCCTAATCCTGGCATAATCTAAACCCTATCTGTGAAACCGGGCTTCAAAGTTTTAAATATTAGTCCAGTGGTTCAGTTCAACGCTTTGTTCTCTGGCTTTAGATAGGCATAGACAGTGGCATTTAAAAAATAAATTACACCTGCTCCCTAGTTCAGGTATGCTACTGTCTACTGCTGCAACATGGCTAAGTGGTTCAACACGGAGTTCATCTCTCTCTTTCTCTCGTGTGTATAAAATAACTAACTTTTTCCCCCTTCTTTTTAAGCTCAATTGCAATAAAGATGGATCCGGGATCTTGGAAGCTTGTTAAAAATAAGGTATTGATTTCATGTTACAACAATTTTGATTTCTTTACTATCTTTAGTGTATAAATAAAATGTTAGTTTTTCCATTTAGATTTTTTTTTTCCAGGATGTTCCAGCTCAGTTGGGATCTGTGGACTGCAGTGTATTCATGCTAATGGTAAGTTATTACGGTGGTTTTGTTTCCCCATAACATTTATAACATTTGTTTTTCAGGTGTGTGTGTGTGTTAAGGTTAGTGATGTCACTAGCCCAGGAGGAAGCTTGTGTAGTCCCCACCAGTTGTTTGTTGTAGTCCTTAAAGTGATTTCTGTAAAAAATAAATAAAATAAAAGTCTCCCTTTGCTTTGAACTTTTATCGTCGTAACTTATTCATATTGCAGATATTGTTTATGCTCTGACAGCAACATTACTCTAAAGTTTCTTTCTTTCTTTTTCTAACATCTGTCTTTCTTTATTTTCTTTCTTTTTCTAACGTCTGTCTGTATTTCTTTTATTTCTTTTCTTTCTTTCTAACTTATCTATCTTTTTCTAACATCTGTCTTTCTTACTAATCTTAAGGTTACAGGGGTTAAACACTATGTGATCTGATTCACAGAATTGTACTTTTATGTGTATTTCTTTAAAGTGAACATTATCTGTACTACTTTTGGAGGAACTGCGATTCCATTGTGTTTTTGTGTGTGTGTGTTGAATGCTCTGTGCAGGTCTTGTGATATGCAGCAGCTGACCCCAAGACGCCTTTCTACGACCTCCGAGGTCATCACCGGACCATCTTGGACTCGGATGACAATGTCGACTTACCCTCCTATCTATCCATAAGTGTAGAATTGTTTTAACTTTGTTCTTTTGCCAATGAGAAGTAGCCAATCTGTATTTACTGATGTCAATCATGCCCTTGGAAATGGTATAACTGGTGTGAGATTTTGTGTACAGTAGAGTCTCTGGCTTGCGACCCCGTGAGACTTTGACGCCTGGCTCTACCGATGAAACTATTCTTCAGTAAATTTTTACTTATTTGATTGAACCTCACGACTCCTGGTCTTCTTTCATCATATCTGGTCCTGGGTCTTTAAGCTGTTATCCCCTAACACTAGAAACATTGTAAATCATGTTAAACCATGCTAGAACATTGTAAAACGTTTTCAAACTTTCTTTTTCAAGCCAACTTAGTTTTTTATGAACTTTAACATCTAGTTCAGAATTGTTCATTCTGATTTCAGAACAACAAATATCAAGCCTGTTTTCAAAGTTACAGCTGTTTTATAAAACAAAGACAAGAATGTATTGAAATACTACAAATGTAAAACTGAACTTAAATGATAGCAAAATATGATTTTTAAATAAAGGTCATTGAGAAAATGTTTTTTTTTCTTCTTTTAGACATGACTTTCATTATTTGTTTAATGAATGTTTATGTGCGTTTAATAAATATACAATATTATATAGGCATTCATTTATGTATATATTTCATTATTTGACAAACATGTACACAAATTATATTTATACACGTACAAATTCATAATTTCAAGTGTAGCTTAATGTTTGTTTTTTGTACTGTCTATGATCTTCGTTACTTAATTTATATTTGATAAACCTTTTTAAACCAATTACAAAATAATTACAAATTTAAGTAATTTATTTAAATAAGTACTAAAATGATATATATACATTGATATAATAATTTATTTGCCTTGCTAAAAGCGGCATCCACCTCCGACTTCCGGTTATTAGCGGCAGCTGACGTCAGCTGCCAGTGGCAGCTACTTCCTGCTGCCAGCTGCCGATTTTTCGCTGAACCCCTACTGCATTTTCAGGACACAAGCTGTTGTAGCTCCGCCTCCTGTGCCGGGAGCAGCAGCTCATTTGCATTTAAAGGGACACACACAAAAACTGTGTTTTTGCTCACCCTCAAAAAGTGACAATTTTAACATGTTATATAAAAATATCTGTGGGGTATTTTGAGCTAAAACTTCACACACACACTCTGGGGACATCAGAGACTTATTTTACATCTTGTGAAAAGGGGCATCACCCCTTTAAAGGGATAGTTCACTTAAAAATGAAAATTCTGTCATCATTTACTCACCTTCAAGTTGTTTCAAACCTGTATGAATTTCTATCTTTTTTTCGTCTGCTGAAGACAAAGGAAGATATTTTGAAGAATGTTGTTAACCAAACAGTTGATGGACCCCATAGTAGGAAGAAGAAAAAAAATACTATGGAAGTCAATGGGGTCCATCAACTGTTTGGTTAACTGTTTAATCATACATTTTTTATGTACTGTACTGTAAAGTGCAAATGTGAGCCTTGCTGGTCATGTTTTTAAACCCAGCAAACATGTTTTGCTGACTTGACAAATCTAAAATATCTACAAAACTGCTGTCAAATCAACAGTGAGCAAAAAAAAAAAAAAAAAAAACTGCATAATAAAGATAATAAAGGGTTTAGTATGGAAGCATAGGGATGGCGATATTCAATTTGAAATGTAATATGTAAAATGACGATGCAAATGTAAATACAGAAATGCATTGTCATTTTACATATTGCATTTCAAATTGAATATCGCCACCCATATGCTTCCACAGTTTAGAGTTCTCTCTAAGCTCATTTAGGACATCTCAAGGCCGGGGAATACGCCATTTTCCACATTACAGGTTTCAACGTACACTCAACCTCAGATGAGCACGTCTGACATGCGCTGCGTCACTGCTTTTCTATACTCTACAAGACGTCAGGACATTCACACAGAGGGGTAACAGAAGAAGTGATATGTGGACAGAAATGTATTACTTTGTTACAGGACAATGCGTAAAACAAAATCCAATGGAATGCGGGAGACACCCGGTGGATCTTTTTGGTAAAGCGCCTAAACAAAATTCAGAACTTCAATTTATGTGATATCACTTCAAAATTGGAACACAACTTGGTTAGATATATGGCTCTGATTTTTAGAGTAATTTTAGAGTAAAAATAATTTGGTAAAATATATATTTTATATAAAATAAATGTTTAGTACAGTACATTTGATTTACAGTAAATCACTTTTTCATACTTTCTTTTTTGAAGTGTTTTCAATTCAGCAATAATATTCCCAAGCATTCTTGAATTACAACCATTTAAGTTTGGATACACTAAAAATAATGGGTTGTTTCAAACAATGGGTTGTTGTGACAAACCCAACCATTGGTTTAAATTTTTTTATTACATTTTTTAACACAATGGTTGGCTTTGTCCATTTTTGACCCAAATATGGGTCATTTAGAGTGTAGTGCATTTTCACATCTATTCTCAAGAAGGGGAGTGATAGTTAAAGTTTTTTTCTTCATTGGAATAGATGAAACTTGGTAAAGGTTTTGGCACTTGCAAAGTGAACAAAAAACCCCCCAAAAAATCATGGACATGATTCGAACAGGTTAAATGGTCCTGAAAAAAAAGAGTCACACTCGCAGTCAAACACGACGCATTGGAAATGAATGGGAGACGAATTTCCTCTAGTGGAAGCGTTTGGTACTGCAGTCGAACAACATCTCACTGAAAGCTCATTTACTGAGATATCAAGCTCAAATGTGGAACACAACTGGATTAGATTTATGGCTTTGATTTTCTCACAGTTTTAGAGTAAAACATGATTTTGAAAATATATATTTAATATAAAAGTTGAAAATTGGTATTTTTGCTAATTTTTCATAACAATAAACGTAAAATTCTGCAACTTTTTTTAAGTTTACTTTTTTCTCTTCAGCAATAATCTGCCAAGTGTCGTCTTTGAAAAGAGATCAAACTTCAGTCTGTCGCTCTAAAGCATTCAAAAGTTTAAGCTGGAAATATCATTTTCAGGTCTATGCTCAAAAAGTGAATAAAGTGATTACAAATACAGCGTAAATATAATTTAGTACCATCAAATCCCCTAAAAAAAACAACATATTAAATAAAAAACATTATCAAACTAAAATATAGTACAATCATTTCATTGAAAAAAAAAAAAAATACATTTCAGTCATTTTTGACCGACACACGAAGAGCACTAGAGGACTAAATCGTGAAATACAATATTTGTCTACTGACCTTTTTGCTGCACCCCCGACACGGAGCCTTATACGACGAGAGCTGTTTCTCCACGCTGGAGGATTTGTCCACTTTCTTTGGATCGAAAGGCATTCGGCAGAGCGGACAGAGCGGAGACGTGACCTGAAGACACGGCTGGAGACAATCCCCACAGAAACTGTGAACACACACACACACACACACACACATTACAGGCAAAGTATATAGTGTGGCATGTCTTCAGCTGATACTGAAATGTATGAATGATTGCATGATTAGTCGTAATAATTTATGGACAACACTTTATAATACTGTTCCTTCATTAATGAAGAACTGCACAGGAACAAATGAGTAACGCACTATTAACATTCTAATAACTATTAACTAACAAAAAAACTCTGATTCACAAATTACTAAGTAATAGCTCAGTTGAATGTGGTAGTTCACTATTAGCTAATCAATAACTACTATTCTTCACACTTCACTGAAGACTACCAAGAACTACTAGCCTATATACAGGTTCATCATTAATATTAATAATGCAAAATGTATAATATAAGGTAGTAATGAATCAAGTGTTACTACATCCTTCTAAAGGACCTAATAATAAATTGGATCAATATTCTATTTACACATTTTTGAATTTTTTTCCTGTGCCGGGAGCAGCAGCTCATTTGCATTTAAAGGGACACACACACTATATAAAAATATCTGTGGGGTATTTTGAGCTAAAACTTCACACACACATTCTGGGGACATCAGAGACTTATTTTACATCTTGTGAAAAGGGCATCATACCACCCCTTTAAGTAACCTCACACATCACAGGAGAACCATCATTAATGAATGAACGTGTTGAATGATAATGAATGATTCAGCGTTTTGAACGAATCGGTTGAGTCAAAGATTCAATAACCCATTCAAACTGCCTCATTCTTGAATGAATCAGTTGTTTGAACGAATCGTTTGAATGAATGACTCAATGACTCGCTCATTAAGACGGTCGCCTGTCGCCACCTACTGGTGGTTTTAGTGTTGTGTTTAAAAGTATCATTCTTTCCAACGTTTCTTATTTGTATATTAAAAGATATTTTAAACAATCTCATAACATTATTTAATGCAGTTGTACATTTTCAGTGTAAATTATTTAATTTGATCAACCCTACCTAGGGTAACAGCCCTATAGTGTCTTATTATTCTAAATAATTGAATTTATTGATCAAATTTAGGAATTTAAAGTGCAAATAAGATTAGCCCTTTAAAGTTGCAGATATTACAATATGCAGATTTACATAATATCAAAGCTGATTGAACACTGATGAGAATATTGCTTCAGAATAAATTATATTTACAACACAAATTTGTTTTTAAAATTCCGGACAAGCAACTTTTTTACTCGGACAAGTGAAGGACAGATTTACTGTCTGAAGGACAAGCACACATGAAAAGGCTTAATGTTGAGCCCTGGGTAAAATCAGACCCTGTATTGTATTGTTAGATTTTGGATTGACAACTCAATTAAATATTTACCATCGTATATTCTGCATAATTGGAAGTATATTTTAAATAAACACTGACAGAAAACTATAGAAGTTTTAGGGCTGGACGATATGATGATATATAACACTGATATAAGTGATCACGTGGATTTAGATCTTCCTATATTGTATTTATATAAAGCATTCACAGGCAAATTTGCTTTATGTATTTCCCCGGCATCGAGATCAGGCAGAGATACATTTTTATTTTTTATTTGTCATACAAGTTATATTGCATTGTGTTTTTTTAAATTAAATTATATTGTACTGTCTTATTATTATGTTTTTATTATGCAGTACATCGGTCAACCTAGGCTGTGATTAATGGCGCTATGTAAATAAAATTGACATTGACGAATGTCAGGAAACACGATTCCTGCTGCATGCCAATATCCACGGATCACCGGATCTTTGGTAAGTGTTAAGAAACACTATATCAAGATTCGAGTCAAACCTTTAGTTTAAGCTGATAATCGTTCATTTTACTGGCGTTTTAACAGTTAAATCCAGTCCCTCAGCAGCTCTTCTGCCACTCAGTCCGCCTGAGGGAACGTGACGTCAATGCAAACCCACTATTCTGAACCACTGAACTCAGGAGAGCTGAACAAATGCTGATGTATCAGACTATCAGGGGTTTGGCCATCGCCTTTCAAGCTGGCGTGACTCAGATCGGGTCCGAACGCATCAGCAGAAAACGGCCTTGTCACTTTCTGACGGATGAGGCAAGAGTTTATGGGACTGTAAAGGCAATGAATCACACAGAGCTTTTTTTGCACTGTGTTTTATGGCACTGTTGAATCCAGGGCCAATGGAGAGCCACTCCATCACTGTCGACACTTACACTACACCGACTGACTCACGAGAACTGAGTGAAGGTCGGTCTAAGCGTATAGCATTGAGTTTGCATGATATTCTTCAAACTCATAGAGCTAACAGTGTCATGCTGTAATTAACCGCACTGATTATTAGCATTCACTATTTTTTTTTAAACTAGGGCTGTTAAATAAAAAAAAAAAAATTTGATAACAGTATGCAGATTAAATGACATTTAAAAAAAGAAAATACATTCTTGTGGTCGACGAGTACAGAAATAAACACCATATCGGTATCGGACGATAATGTTAATTTTTAAAGGAACCGTATGTAAGATTGTGGCCAAAACTGGTACTGCAATCACTTTCAAATGACAGTAGAGCGGTGTATCCCCTCCCCCTCCCCCCGACTCCAGGTTGCCAGATAGGCTGCAGGATCCAGCAGGAACGTCGGCTGCTATAAGGAGCTTCCAATGGCAAGTGACGAGTCCTACACAGTACGGTTTTTTTCGGACTTTGTCACGACGCATTTCGGATTCATAACGAGGTCTTTCAGGTTTCGTAACGTTAGACATTTTTTATCCGACACGTTTGTAGCTGCAGCTGTGGTAACTAGAGCAGAGCTGGCAACCCGGATGCAGAAACACTACTGACTTCGTGATTGGTAGATAGGTGGAGGGTGGAGCTTCAGGCCAAAACACAACATGACATCATCAACAACAGTTGAGGGCTGCAACTTCACTTTTAAATGACAATATCCTGGCCGGATTACTGTTGTCAGTGATATAAGTATTTGAAATGAACATGATTTCTTAATGTCTAGTGACATATCAGGGCCATTTTATGATTAATTGAAATACATTTCTTACATACGGTCCCTTTAATGTTATCGTAATCGGCTTGATACGAAATATTGGCCGTTATATTAAAGCCAAAAAAAAATTTTACATTATCGGCCGATACCGATATTGTGGCCAAAATATTGTGCATTTCTACCGTTTATTTCTGTACTCGTCGACCACAATAATGTTTTTTTTTTTTGCTTTTAATGGTGAGGGTTTTGTTTCCGTAATCGGGCTCTCAAAAATTATATAAAAATCTGGATTTAGATTTATCGGCCAATATATTTATCGGTTTTCAAATATAAAGAATTATCGATTATCGGCCAAAATGTTCATATCGGTGCATCCCTACCAAATATTCATGCCAGTTTGAAACAATCCTAGCCAATATCACAATAACTGGCCAATGGCAACTCTTCTCTTTAGATATCGGTACTATCATAGGCCACTGAAGAATATTGGCTGACCAGAATTCATGATTTTTGGTGGGAATTTTCTCTCTCTCCATTAAATACCATTGTATTTGAAGGAGAATATTTGACAGAGAGAGAGAGTTGGCCTTGTGTGTAGTGGTGCTGACTCTCTCCTGCTCCAGCGCTGCTGCTGTTGAGTATTGCAGACATAATGAGAGCAGAAGAAAGCAGGTGCTGGTGGCGAGTCGGGCGAGTCAGGCTCTTTCCCTACAATCCCCATATTTCCCTGTTTACAGCCGAGCCTGACGGCGGCCCGTCCTCCCTGAGGAGAATACAGCCATTTCCAAACCTCTGTAAACATCAGGGGAAAGAGAACGACTCCTGAACCGGCAGAATGTCCCAGACAGGGTTTAGGAAATCTGATGGTCTGAAATAACAGACAGTGATTTGACAAGCTTTCTTTCACACATAATAATAATAATAACAACAACAACACGGGAAGTAAAAGAGAGACGTCAGAGATTTCATCATTGTGACTGTGTTTCAAATGCTATTTTTGAAAGAATGCACAATTTATGCGTGGAATTCCCAAATGGCGACCCATATTTGCTAAAATGTACATAACACAAGTAGAATACACTGGGATGTTGACATGGTTTGTCTTAAAGCATATTAAAAACACCACATAAACAACATTAAAAGCTGGATTTTCACCACAGGGAGACTTTAATAGGGTTAGAGATTCGAACAACTCCTAACCATAAGAATACAGTGATACTCGACTTACCAAACTAGTTTTAGTAAATACTAATACCTAATATGTGACCCTGGACCACAAAACCAGTCTCGAGTCGCACGGGTATATCATTATACATACATTACATTACATTGTAACATACATACATTTTGTTAGTGTTTTACCAACTATACAGTGTATGGGTCAAAATTATCCATTTTTCTTTTATGCCAAAAATCATTAGGATATTAAGTAAAGATCATGTTCCATGAAGATATATTGTAAATTTCCTGCCGTAAAAATATAAAACATGTATTTGTGTGAGTGAATGCAGCACAATCGCCAACATTAATGAACAACTTTAAAGGAGATTTTCTCAATGTTTCGATTTTTTTTTTCACCCTCAGATTACAGATTTTCAATAGTCATATCTCAAATATTGTTATATCATAACAAACCACACATCAATGGAAATCTAATTTATTCAGCTTTCAGGTGATGTATAAATCTCAAATTCAAAAAAAATTACCCTTGTGACTGGTTTTGAGGTCCAGGGTCACATATTAGGAAATCTGAGTTTTATGCAACTATAAGTTGAAGCTGCTCTAGGCTGGTGCTAAAAAGAGCCTCGCTTCTACTCATCATCTAATGCATCCGCCGCTCTACCTGCCGAATACAGATTAGATGGTTTTATAAGTAGACTAAAATAACAGTGCTAATCCTTATCTCGCTACGCCATCCCCAGCGTATGCTCCTGCCAGAGACGCAGGTGAGATCGTTGTCAGTGATTAAACCCATAAATAATGTGGGCTGGAGTTTCTGATGCTGTCTTTGGTTTTGCACAGAACTGCCCACACTCATATACATCACACTCATATAACAAATTCATAAAACACAGTCATGAAATGTGCTCATCTCAAGAGTAGGAGGCATATGCCTGAGGACTGATCCGTTCTCAAGCCTTTATGTTTCGCCTTTCATGTTGCTTTCTTTTACTTAAAGTCCGCCTGTGGTGAAACTCCAGCGTTTAATGTAGTTTATGTGTCTATGTGGTGTTTTTAATCTGCTTTAAGACAAACCATGTGTAAGTTCATAAGTCGACAGCATTGCTGAGTATTTCCTCCTTAAAACTGCAGTGAACCAAAGACAGTCTCAAACACACGCTTTGAAATCGCTGGTGTTTCTGACGTCACAAACTACCTTGTAACCAATCAGATCAACGTGTGATCGTCAACCAGTGGATCTCTGAGCTGAGTGAGTGAGTGGAGGCGGGGCTCATTTGCATATTCATAGAACCACGTATACTAAATGAGGCAAGGGTGTCGAGTTACACTCAAGATATTTTAAGCCATGAATAATTTTTTTTTCACAGAAAAAACACTTTTTTAAGGGATAAAAATTGTATTAAATGGGGTACTTTTTAACTTGTTCTTTGTCGGGCCATTTTTCATCTCTCTCCCGAGCGAGTTCAGAGTAGGTTTAGATCAGGTTTAACGGGCTTACAACACTCGGTATAAACGTTTTCTGTCGACTCAGGGTTAGGGCTGAACCATTAATCGCACTTTACATGTAATCGCACTTAAATCGAGGCTTATCGAGATTTTAAAATCGCAAAGGCTCAGATTATTTGTTATGCGCAGCGTGTCATTGATGATCGGCTCAGTAAACGCTGCTCACTCTGAAAGCACTGAGAGTTTGAGTCACTTATAACGGGCATTTGAAAAAGCAACACGCGTCAAACATCTTTCCAAACATGAGAAGCATTTATGAACCTCATCCAACAAAAGACATTTAATAACATGCATTTCCTCCAAACTCACTTCATAAGGACAGTTGAGCTCCTCCTCCTGTGAGATGATGTGCTTCTGACACAGAATAAGGCAGTCGTGTGTTTATTAGTCATGTTTAATCAAAGCGTTTCAATCTTCTGTTTCTTCAGCTACAGCGATAGGGATTTCCTGGAATGATGCGCATTATTGTACTTCTGCGGCGGCGCATATTTATCGTGTTTGCGTGAGAGCGCCCTCTGGTGTTCAGATGAGGCAGTATTTACTACCATCAGCCGAGCTTCACTGACAAGCTGCACATAAGATAATCACAGCCTTTGCCAAATCGCGTGCGGTTTTATTCAATGTTGTTTTCGTCAACGATGACGATAACGAAATGATTTCGTTGACGCACCTTTTTTTTATGACGATAACGCGACGATGACTAGCTAAAAATGGCTCTAGGGTGACTAAAACATGACGAGACGTTTTCGAGTTTTCGTTGACGAGACGAGACGGAACGAAAATGATTATAAGTCTGACGTTCAAAATGCATGTCATTTCTGCCTAATTTGCGTGAAATCTGTCTGTTTTGAGCTAAAAAAAAAAAAGTATCAGCAATGCTGCAGCTTCCTATCCTTGTTTTGGGTACGCCCACCACCCGGCTGCCTATGCCGCGCACCAGATTCCACACAACAACAACACACCTGCGGCTGCGGCTAGTCACGAGTCGCCACACATCTTCGATATGAGGCGCCGGACTGGACAAAAGCGAAACGAACTGCGCGAGCGAGCGACAGTGCGCAAGAGAGACCGAAAGTGCGCGAGAGAGACCGAAAGTGCGCGCGAGAGACCGAAAGTGCGCGAGAGAGACCGAAAGTGCGCGAGAGAGACCGAAAGTGCGCGAGAGAGACCGAAAGTGCGCGAGAGAGACCGAAAGTGCGCGAGAGAGACCGAAAGTGCGCGAGAGAGACCGAAAGTGCGCGAGAGAGACCGAGTGTGTCCGAGCATTAGTTTAGTGGGCTAATTGGTACAAAGTAATATATAATTATTATATAACTTAGATTATAACATAAATTATTATTTAACTAATTATATAAAAAAGCCACAATTGCCAAAGTAAGAATGTTTTTATTCCTGGCTTTTTTTGAGTAAAACAGTGATTCCATGTTACCACTTTATCTGTGTGTAATGTTGTAGAAGCTCAAAGTTTTTTGCTGTTTAAACTGTAAACCATTCCTTTATTACTGTGATTACTGGTGAAAATAGCCAATGTGCTGAAATTTTAGAAGAGCATCAATTCATGGAAAAAATATATCTTGAAATATGGGGATAAAAGGTTTCTGCCCAATGCAACAATGAAGTACAGCTTGGCAGCACTGCATCTCCATCAATGAGAAAGTCTAGTTTATTATGCAAAGGTTTTAAGGTTAACTGTTGTTTTATGAATTGCAACACTTGCTACAGTACAACCTGTCAAACCTAAGCCCATTTCCAATACTTTTTAACCTAAAATAATTTGTTAAAGACTACTTTTTTTTTCTTTTTTTACAAAAATGGACTAAAACTTGACTAAAACCTTTTTGCGTTTTCGTCGACTAAAACTTGACTAAAACTATCAAGTTTATAAGTGACTAAAATGTGACTAAAACTAAAAAGCATTTTCGTCCAAAAGACTAAGACTAAAACTAAAAGGGCTGCCAAAAACAACACTGGTTTTATTGCGATTAATCGTTCAGCCCTACTCAGGGTTTGTGATTAATCACAGTGTGACATCATCAGTGAACAGCCAATCACACGAAACATGGAGAGCCGTCTAGAACAAGTTACCAAAACCAATCCACTTTCTTCAGGCCCAAAAAAACTGAAAAAAAAAAAAAATCCTTACTTGGCATTAATCTATTTTAACCCTATAAAGATTTGCTGTATCATATTTAATTTACAAATTTCTAATGCCTCTAAATGATCAAATCTGTGTGTGTGTGTGTGTGTAAGTCATCTGATTGATAGTTTAGACTTTTCGTAGCCCTTTATTATAATAAGTGTACAAACGTTCACCCTCAGCGCGTGCTTCACGTGTGTTTAATGTGAAATTTTACTGATTTTTATCAAGTTTTAGAAAGTTACTGGACTGAAGAAACTCAGGTTTACTTGATTATCAATACATCTTTATTTTTTATTTTATTTTTTTAAATCTGAAATATGATCAGGCTTTTGTTTTGAGGAAGGTTTATTTATTCATCTCTAAATCATTATTGTATTGCTTTGCTTATTTTTATGATCAAAACATATAATGCACTTCAATATTGCATATACTAGACATTTTATTAGCAGATATAGAGTAATGACTGATATTTATATCATTTTATGTAAGTATCTCTTATAAAGATCTTACTGATTTACATTATCTTTACATCAATTTTTGTTCACATAAATATCAGCATCTGCACCAAACTGCTAATTTTTGCTCAGAATAAAATTGAGCTGCTTATAGTTTTTCCTCCTTGAATATGAGCTCCATATTCTCAATATATATTGAAAGCCTGATGTATGGAATATAATAATCAGCAAAAACACAGGTCAGGCTTTACAGGGTTAAACATCAATTATCAAGGGAAAGAAAAGAGGATCCTCAGGTTTACAGCAGCTGTGCGAAGGTTACAGTGTTTCCCTCATCAAAAATTAATTTTTTTCTGAAAGGTCAGTGAAAGGGCCTGGATAACCAATTTTCAACACGGACCACCAGGTGAAGCTTCACTCTTCACAAAATACAGTGCATAAAAACACCAAAACATGTCAGAAACCAAAGCACAAATTACTGTATTCAACCTGTTAAATCAAAACTATGAGCTGCCTTTATTTGATTAAATTTGCATATATTGACAAGTATCTGAGATGCTGCCAGTTCAATCGATGGTCTCTGCTTCTGCTGAAGCCGTCAGCCTGCATTATTTCAGCTTGGTTTTAAAATAATCATGTTTAACAGTGGAATTTGTGGTGGGAAAACTACATTACCCATAATGCTGTACAGGAAATCCCACCAATCAGTGTCGAAACAAGCTAAACGTGCCAAAAGACTGCTAAATACTTTTAATAAATAAGCATATTTTGCAATAAACTTGAAATATATTATTTAATCAATACTTTTAAATTAGTCGTTTTTTATTTCTCCATCAATTAGGCTGTTCGCAATGCTTCATGGGATTGTAGTTCTTTTCATCACCTTTGTATTTTGGTCCGATTAAAAAAAATATTTGTTTGCTTCAAATCAAAGTTTTAGCTTTGTGGCTACTTGGTTTATAACGCTTTAACCAAGACTTTTTCTTTTTTAATGAATGGAAATCCCGTTATTTTGAACGTTCGTTTCAATGAATCGTTTTAGGAACCGATTCAGTGATCAATTTCATAATTAAAGCTTGAGGAGGATGGCTATATTTACGGTATGTCACGTAAGTACCCTGTCAAGCTCATTTCAGGTTCTTAAAAACACAAACCCATGCAGCCAATAGCAAGCTTTGCATCACAAGTGTCCTATTCTAAAGAGGAAAACGCATTTTACAACCACAACAACGCGCACACATCAAAACAAAAAGCAACGCTCAGTCGATGAACGATTCACTCGAATTCCAGACAGATTCGGTCTGGCTTGCGATTCGGTTCGAATGATTCTTTTCAAATGAACCGAAACAGACATCATCATCATCACTATGAAATATCGCTTTGTTCTCCTGCACATATGGGAAGTGAAACTCTAAAAGCCCTTATTGACGGATATATGATGTTTTTATATTTTGTCAAAACGGCTTTGAAAATTGTATGATCACGAAATGCACAAGCAGATGAAAAAGACGCATCGTTTTCACTGCCGAAGCCTGACAAAGGAAAAACGATGTAGAACATGTTAAAAGGCCAGTTTACTCACGTATGAGCGCAGCTGGCGATGCTGACAGGCTTGTGGTAAACCTCCAGACAGATTGGGCAGGAGAACTGGCTCTCTAGACTCTCTCCAGGTGCGGCTGATGAGGCTCCATTTTGCTGCTGATGTTGCCTGATCTGAGCAGCCGAAACAAAACTGCGGAACATCGCCATCACGAACCACTAATACTGCCGATGCGAAGAGGATTCCGTGTTTTTAACGAACGTATCGTGATTTATACGACATTAGATACCGCATCTGCAATCTCCCAACACTGTTAACCGAGGAGGACACGCCGTTGTTCCAAAGAAGTAAACATTACATGGTAGCTTTAACGGAACGGATTAGGCGAACAATACGATGGGAGTTGTAGTTCTTACAGCGACAATTTTCCCAGAGCGGCTGTTCAATAGAACTACATTTCCCAGACATCGCATTCATAACAATTCCATGGAGCATAGATAGATGGCGCAAAACTAATGTAGCGAATGTAACAAATAAGGTTGTCAACGTATATATTATAAAATAGTATGTTAAATGTATATATGAGGAAAACGTTAAGACATTAATATAAATTATTAAAAAAGAAATAACTCGTCACAATGCTTCTTTTCTGTGTAAATAATAAAATATGGGGTTTATTTTAGCCCATTTGTGCACGTGTATGTGGTATTTAACGGTATTTACACAAAAAGTAAACATTACACATTAAGATAATAATAAAATAAAAACATCAATGTCAGACGATGCTCAAAGCAAACATATGGGCGTGGCCTCTGTACGTCATCAAAAGGGGTCAGGGAAATTCTCCACACAGTCACACGTGAAAACAAGCTTGTACCAGTATGTGTGATTTTGACGATTCTCTTGAATAAGTTTTGAGAGAATGTGTCGCCTCTAAACGGGCTGAAGAGCGTCGTATCGCAGGACGAGTGACATCGGGTGTCTCCTTTCATTTAGTTTGTGAATTTGAAGCCGTCATGTGTCAAGTTGAAGAGGATTATAATGGTCTGGAGTGTAAACAGGAGAAGATACCTGTGCCGACGTGAGTTGAACTAAACAACCTGTGTGTGTGTGTGTGTGTGTGTGTGTGTGTGTGTGTGTGTGTGTGTGTGTGTGTGTGTGTGTGTGTGTGTGTGTGTGTGTGTGTGTGTGTGTGTGTGTGTGTGTGTGTGTGTGTGTGTGTGTGTGTGTGTGTGTCTCAGTGTCAGTGTCAGTGTAGAATTAAGATCCATGTTTTGGACAATATAATGATGATTGTACCATTATTTTTGTGTTGTGGCGATGTGAGCGGGTACATCGTGAATCCATCTTCCAAACCGTGTTTTCTTCTTATCCCGAATCACTAGGTAACGCCTATAATAAGTTTACATTCGGACTATTTAAGGCCGAGTGGGACATCAGCCGCTGCGGAGGAGCACAGTACCTGCGTGACTCGTCATAGACATAAACAGAGAGAAGTAGTTCCGGCTAAAATGTTCTTCCGCAAGACGCGTGCAGTTCTGCTTATTAACCGCTAAAGCCAAAAGTTACATTTAACTCTCTGGTATTACAGGAAAAACAATGTAATACATTTTTGTTCAATATTTGTTTCTTTATTTTGTATTTTGAGAGAAGTTCGTGGTACTAATTAATATCTAAGCGGTAATTTTGATTTTATTTTTTTCTAATAATTTTTCTTATTACTTTTCAGTTAAAGCAGTATTTCATCTTGAAATAGAGACTGCCTTTAAAATATATGTATATATTTTTAAGTAAGATTAGTGCCACCTGGTGGAAAGTAAAAAAGTTAAACTTGTGTAATGTTGTGGTGTAACCTCTAGATTCATATATAGCTCAATATAAAGAGGAATATACATTCTCTAATTAGAGATAAATACTTACTTTTATTAGGTTCTGGATTTTGATATATATTTAGACATTCTCAAAGGCTACTTTTTGTCAAGGTTTAGATTTTTTTTTAAATGTTCATTTGAAGTGTCAGTTTTTGCATTAATTCTACTACAGTAAAACCCACAGAGAGAGAAAGACATTTTGTTACACATAAACATCAAAATTCAACAAATATTTAACAAAACTGAACAGGAATGCGTTATCAGAGCTCAATCAACCTGATTTCAACCTCCTATTTGAGTCTTCTGGCTCAGTTTTGACATATTGTTTCAGCCACAGCAGTTCGTGTGTGTGTGTGTGTGTGTGTGTGTGTGTGTGTGTGTGTGTGTGTGTTTTGTACTCTTGATATTTTAGAGTGTCGCCCCTTCATTGCTGTGCACTTTTCGAAAATCAAATACTTGAGGTCAGGAATCGGACACTTGTTATAAAATTAAAAATCCGATTCCTCTCATCAATTCCTTTGTGAGCATTTCATAATGACTTTTTAAACAGATCAAGGCGAGACGACTCCTGCTGTTTTCTGTACGGCGCACACATCCAAAGCGCGCTCACAGAAAAAGTGATTTTGAAACATTCAAGCGTTTTCTGTGTTGCAGGCGTGTGTAACTATACTGTGCAGATCTTAAAGTGACAGCAGCCTAATATCCCTGCCGTCTCTATAACACTAATATCCCTGCCGTCTCTATAACGCTAATATCCCTGCCGTCTCTATAACTAATATCCCTGCCGGCTCTATAACGCTAATATCCCTGCCGGCTCTATAACGCTAATATCCCTGCCGGCTCTATAACGCTAATATCCCTGCCGTCTCTATAACGCTAATATCCCTGCCGTCTCTATAACACTAATATCCCTGCCGTCTCTATAACTAATATCCCTGCCGGCTCTATAACTAATATCCCTGCCGGCTCTATAACGCTAATATCCCTGCCGGCTCTATAACGCTAATATCCCTGCCGGCTCTATAACGCTAATATCCCTGCCGTCTCTATAACGCTAATATCCCTGCCGTCTCTATAACGCTAATATCCCTGCCGTCTCTATAACTAATATCCCTGCCGTCTCTATAACTAATATCCCTGCCGGCTCTATAACGCTAATATCCCTGCCGGCTCTATAACGCTAATATCCCTGCCGGCTCTATAACGCTAATATCCCTGCCGTCTCTATAACGCTAATATCCCTGCCGTCTCTATAACACTAATATCCCTGCCGTCTCTATAACTAATATCCCTGCCGTCTCTATAACTAATATCCCTGCCGGCTCTATAACGCTAATATCCCTGCCGTCTCTATAACGCTAATATCCCTGCCGGCTCTATAACGCTAATATCCCTGCCGTCTCTATAACACTAATATCCCTGCCGTCTCTATAACTAATATCCCTGCCGTCTCTATAACTAATATCCCTGCCGGCTCTATAACGCTAATATCCCTGCCGTCTCTATAACGCTAATATCCCTGCCGTCTCTATAACTAATATCCCTGCCGTCTCTATAACGCTAATATCCCTGCCGTCTCTATAACGCTAATATCCCTGCCGTCTCTATAACGCTAATATCCCTGCCGTCTCTATAACGCTAATATCCCTGCCGTCTCTATAACGCTAATATCCCTGCCGTCTCTATAACGCTAATATCCCTGCCGTCTCTATAACGCTAATATCCCTGCCGGCTCTATAACTAATATCCCTGCCGGCTCTATAACGCTAATATCCCTGCCGTCTCTATAACGCTAATATCCCTGCCGTCTCTATAACTAATATCCCTGCCGTCTCTATAACTAATATCCCTGCCGGCTCTATAACGCTAATATCCCTGCCGTCTCTATAACGCTAATATCCCTGCCGGCTCTATAACGCTAATATCCCTGCCGTCTCTATAACACTAATATCCCTGCCGTCTCTATAACTAATATCCCTGCCGTCTCTATAACTAATATCCCTGCCGGCTCTATAACGCTAATATCCCTGCCGTCTCTATAACGCTAATATCCCTGCCGTCTCTATAACGCTAATATCCCTGCCGTCTCTATAACGCTAATATCCCTGCCGTCTCTATAACGCTAATATCCCTGCCGTCTCTATAACGCTAATATCCCTGCCGTCTCTATAACGCTAATATCCCTGCCGTCTCTATAACGCTAATATCCCTGCCGGCTCTATAACACTAATATCCCTGCCGGCTCTATAACACTAATCAAACAACAAAAAACAGAGAAAATTCACTCGTTCTTGACTGAATAACTTTTGTAACTATATTTGTAATGTATGTTTTATTTATAAAGTGCAGTGTTATTATACATTTGATTAGTTGTTGTACCTGAATACTGATAATCTTACATCACTGTTTATTTCTATCGTATATCTTTGTTCAGTTGTATCTATTTGTCGCGATTGCTATTTTTTTATTTGATCTTTTTTAATTACTGAGTGTTTACTTGTCTTTAATAATGCTGTATATTAGTCAGGCTAGTTGTTTTTCTATGGTGTGTTTAAGCCACAGGCAAACGTTCCTCGTGTAAGTGTTCTTTAGCCGGTTGATTTGTGTTCTGGATATTCAACTACAATTAAATGTTTAGCAATAAGACAAAATGTGAATGATATCTTTTTTATTTCTTTATTTATTTTATCTTATTGGAATCGAAATTAGGACTCGATAGGAATCGGAATCGTTAAAATGCAAACGATACCCAACCCTAGATTTGCGCGCACATAGAAAAATTCTCTGTATTTTCATATTTTTGCATATTTCCCTTTCATTTCCCTACGGCAGTCATTTTTGACCACGAACAACAAAAGTGCGACTATTTTTTATTACAACCACGACAGTCACAGAGTTTCATAACATTCAGATGAAGTCGTGATTTTTTTTTTTTTTAAATGGCAAAAACAAAAAAAAAGTAGTCTAAAATGACGGAACAATACCAGAGAGTTACAGATACGCTGGTACTCACTTTTTTTGTTATTCTCATTATCAAATTACACAAAATATTTTAAATGTAAACATTTTCAGTTCATTAAAGGGGTGATATGTAATGCTCTTTTCACAAGATGTAAAATAAGTCTCTGATGTCCCCAGAGTGTGTGTGTGAAGTTTTAGCTCAAAATACCCCACAGATATTTTTATGACATGTTAAAATTGTCACTTTTTGAGGGTGAGCAAAAACACACCGTTTGTGTGTGTCACTTTAAATGCAAATGAGCTGCTGCTCCCGGCACAGGGGGCGGAGCTTCAAGAGCTTGTGTCCTTTTACCTCACACACACATGCACTGAAAATTGAAAACTTTTAGCTTTTATGTTCAAACTTTATTCATACAAGGATGGAGTGACAACATGTAGAACAGGACATTTCTGAATGCTTAGTTGATGAATTTGTGTAGCTGATGTGGAGTTAACTATCTAGTTCTAGTCATTGATTAGCATATTCTGTCTTGATAATCTATAAATCGTGTTCTGGGGGCGGGTTTATGTAAATTCTAGGGTTAGTGATGTCACTAACCCGGGAGGAATGTGGTGTAGTCTCTACCAGCCGTTTGTTGTAGTTCTTAAAAAGCGATTTCTGTAAAAGCAAATATCTCCCTTTGCTTTGAACTTTGAGCGTCGTAACTTTGCAGATGTTGTTTATGATCAAACAGCAACATTACACACTAACTAAAGTCTAAAGTTAGAAAAGTCAAATCATAATCAACCACTCCTTTAAGTTCAGTTCCCAGTTCTTTGATTTGCTTCACTGTTTTATGTTTTCCATCTTATTGTTTGTTTTCTTGGCCTTTGTAAAGCTCTTTGGTCAACACCAGTTGTTTTTAAACGTGCTATGCAAATAATATTGTATTGTATGTTTTTCAGGCTTAACAGGAAGTGTGTGAAATGTAAGGAGGGAAGTGCCGTGCTCATCATTCGTGTCAGTGATGCGTTTTGCCGGTCGGTGATCCATTAATCTTCTCCGTGTTTTAATTCCACTTCATGATGTGATGCGGTCTCGTCTCAAACACTCTTTCTGTCGTGACTAGGTCCTGCTTCAAGGAGTACTTCATTCACAAGTTTCGGGCCATGCTGGGAAAGAATCGTGTCATATTTCCCCAGGAGAAGGTAAATATCAAAACAATATCCAGATCGATCTCAGTTTTAGTGGAGTTATGGACAATCTGATTGTGCAAATGCTGAGTTTGTAATGCGTAAACAATGAATGAATCAGTTGTGAACTTTTGTTTGTTGCCTAATAACTTCCCCAGACATAATATATTTATCAGCATTAATAATCATTATTATAAAATCAATGGCATTCACCAACAATGAGTGAGAGTAAATAAGCATCAGTTTTATTCATATATTGAAAACGGTTTTCATATTAAACAAACTGTCAATAGAAAAGCTGTTCTAAAACATCTTCCCTTAAAACGCTGTTTTATTATACACTCGTGAAGACGAATAACCCATGAAACCACACAATCATAAGATTAAACAACAATAGCAAGCTTTGCAAGAACATGGAAATAATAAGCAACATAAAATATAATAAAATTGACAATGATGGAGTGATAAATATGTGATTTATAAATGATTACAT
>NC_138726.1:2631832-2746832 GCF_965113295.1 Leuciscus leuciscus
CACACACACACACACACACACACACACACACACTCGCTCACACACTCACTCACTCACACACAGTGACTCTCTCACTCACACACTCTCTCACACACACACACACACACACACACACACACACACACTCACACACACACTCACACACACACTCACACACTCAGTGACTCTCTCACTCACACACTCTCTCACACACACACACACACACACACTCACACACACACACACTCACACACTCAGTGACTCTCTGACTCACTCACTCACTCACTCACTCACTCACTCACACACTCGCACACTCACTCACACACTCAGTGACTCTCAGATTCACACACTCAGTGACTCTCTGATTCACTCACTCACACACTCACATATTCACACACACACACACACACACACACACACTCAGTGACTCTGACTCACTCACTCACTCACTCACTCACTCACTGACTGACCCACTCACTCACTCACTCACTCACTCACTCACTCACTCACTCACTCACTCGCTCACTCACTCACTTTAATGACTCTCACACTCACTCAATGACTCTCTGACTCACTCAATCACTCACACACTCAGTGACTCTCTGACTGGCTTTCCTGTAGCTCAGTGGTAAGAGCATTGTGTTAACAACGCAAGGTTGTGGGTTCGATCCCAGGGGATTGCACATACCTATGTATAAATGTATAGGATAATGCAATGTAAGTCGCTTTGGATAAAAGCGTCTGCCAAATGCATAAATGTAAATGTAAATGTAAATCTTTATATTGCAAAAGCATTAATAACACTATACAATAAAAATATATTTTTAAGAAAATAATTAATAATAATACAAATTAATAAAAATACAAATTTTACATGAAAATAAACATAGCAATAAAAATGTTTAATCTTCTAATATTTATAAGTGTCTCCAGGAATATAGTTGGTAGCTTTACTATGTGTTGGACGCCCTGACTCTGACTGTTGTAATGCTTTGCTCTTGACCGTTTCTCAGGTCTTCGGTCTGCCCAGCTCTGTACTGGTGCCGGTCACGTCTGATCCAGACCTGTCCAATCCCAGCTATAAACACGCTGTGGACCAGTACATCAGAGAGGAACAGAAGCTGACAGTAGAAGATAAGACCAGCGCTGTGGCTCGGCTCAGTCTAGAGGACTCTGCTTATCCTCCTGAACACAAGCTGGCGCTAGAGAGCCTGTTCTCATCACTGAACACACTGACGGCTAAAGAGGACATGCTACACACACTGAGGTGAGTTTTCCAGCTCTGATCTCTCAATCTGATTAATTTCAAGAGAACTTTTGCTCATTTCACTGCATGTTTCCACAAAGCTGATTCACTGATTCATTTGAGTCTCTGTATTTGATTTTGACGACTTTGTTATATAAAGATTAGGGCTGGGTATTGAATCGGATTTCACGATGAATTTCATTTATTGAATAAAAAATGACTGTCTTGACTGTACATCATCCCATACTTTAGTGTAGGTATATTCTGAAAATATTTGCTTGACTGTTGCTTAACCACTTTAAAGGAGTGGTTGATTATGATTTGACTTTTCTAACTTTAGTGAGTGTGTAATGTTGCTGTTTGATCATAAACAACATCTGCAAAGTTACGACGCTCAACGTTCAAAGCAAAGGGAGATATTTGCTTTTACAGAAATCACTTTTTAAGAACTACAACAAACGGCTGGTAGAGACTACACCACATTCCTCCCGGGTTAGTGACATCACAAACACTAGAATTTACATAAACCCGCCCCCTGAACACGATTTATAGATCATCAAGACAGAATATGCTAATCAATGACTAGAAGATAACTACACATCAGCTTCATAAATTCATCAACTAACCATTCAGAAATGTCCTGTTGCTTCTACATGTTGTCACTTCTTCTTGAGTCTCTCCATCATTGTCTGACTCTGGTTTGAACATAAAAGGCTAAAAGTTTTTGAAATTTTCAGTGTGTGTCTGTGTGAGGTAATCGGAGCTGCTAACACACAAACACACACACACACAAGCTCTTGAAGCTCCGCCCCCTGTGCCGGAGCAGCAGCTCATTTGCATTTAAAGGGACACACACACAAACGGTGTGTTTTTGCTCACCCTCAAAAAGTGACAATTTTAACATGTTATATAAAAATATCTGTGAGGTATTTTGAGCTAAAACTTCACACACACACTCTGGGGACATCAGAGACTTATTTTACATCTTGTGTAAAGGGCATAATACCCCCCCTTTAAATGATGAGTAGCTTCACAGGCGGTAACGGCATCTGAAGTGCCAAGCACAAGATGATTTATTAGCACTTTTTTGTTTTATATAATGATAATGATAAGCTGAGTCATCTTCCTCAAGTTCTTTAAGGCAAATTGCCGATGCTTTCATAGCCTTTGATCGCGTCACCGTCACACACACCCCTTCACCCTTCCTGTCTCTGATCACTTTTGTGTGACGTTCGACTGAATCATCCCTGAAGAACTGAGTCCCTCTCTTTCACTGGTGATGGAGTGATTATAGACGTACGTCTGCACACTGGATATCTCTCAATACATCCTCTGAAGCTTCTTATCGCCTAGAACTAACACTTAAAGGGATAGTTCACCTAAAAATGTAAATTATCCCACAATTTACTCACCCTCAAGCCATCCTAGGTGTATATAATAGACTTTCTTCTTTCAGACGAACACATTCAGAGTTATATTAAATATCCTGGCTCTTCACAGCTTTTATAATGGGAGTGAATGGAGGATGAGATTTTGAAGCCTAAAAAAGCACATCCATCCATCATAAAAGTAATCCATACTGAGACTCCAGGGGTTAATAAAGGTCTTCTGAAGCGAAGCCATGTGTTTGTGTAAGTAAAATAACAATTTTTATAACTTTATAAACTATAATCACTGGCTTCCGGTAACGGCCGTACGCGAGTCTAGTTTTCTATAAAGCTGTGAAGAGCCAGGATATTGTTTAATATAACTCTGAATGTGTTCGTCTGAAAGAAGAAAGTCTATTATACACACCTAGGATGGTTATAATTTACTACACCTAGTAAATTATGGTTAGGTGAACTATCCCTTTAAGAAGAAGTGGAGGTCATAGATTGGGCTGGGTTGTATATCGAGTTTGTATGATATATTAATATATTTTTATAAACGACATAGGATGAGGCAATACCGTCTATATCAATATACTGTAGTTTGACGTTTCGAGCGCATCTGAAAAACAGTGAGCTCCTGCGTGGAAAGTGTATAATCCAATTTGTCCAATTCTATTAATAGTTTTATTATAAAATGCATTACTTTATGATTATCAAATACTTTATTTTGTAGTACAATAGTATTTGTTATTGCAATAGTGATTAGATTTTCCTTCTGTTTTGTCTTTAGCTGATCACATGCCAGTGTGAAGTCTTTCAGAGTAAAGCCAAAGCATAGCAAAGCAAATACAATTCACTGCTTCTCTCTTTGAGTCGCTAATGCGTAGGGTTGGGAATCGGTTTTAGCCTGTTGATTTCTGTTCCTGATATTCAGCTACAATTAAATGTTTTGCAATAAGACTAAATGTGAATGATATCTTAAGTTTTTTTTTTTACCTTATTAGAATTGATAAGCAGAATCAAAATCGGAATTGGAATCGTTAAAATTCAAATGATGCCCCTCCCTACTAATACGTACACTGCAAAAACACTGTCTTGTTTCCAGTCCAAATATCTAAAAATTCTTTACTAAAGTAGTAAAATGCCATAATATTAAGGACAATGCAAAACTAAAGTGTCACCTTAATTAACGATAATAACCCTGATGGTCATTACAGAATGCTACCATTGACCTCAAACACATGGGAATGTCTCTGAACCAATCATAATGAAGAGTTCAGCTTGGCCCTGGTGTGAAGAGTTGAGTGTGTGAGTGTGTATCGTACAGGCAGCACCTGATCCTGCACGTCGCCCGTGAGAACGGCTTCTCGAAGGTCATGATGGGGGAAAGCTGCTCTCGACTGGCTGTGAAGCTGCTGAGTAACATCGCTCTGGGTCGTGGAGCGGCGCTGGCGTCCGACACGGTGAGGAACGCCTGTCAAACCACTGAACCAAGCCCATGGTTCTTCATGTGGACCTTAGAGCTGATACTGAAATATATCAAGGATTAGTCATAGTCATTTATGTGTAACACTTTATAATACAGTTCCTTCATTAATGAAGAACTGCACAGGAACAAATGAGTAACGCACTATTAACATTCTAGTAACTATTAACTAACAAGAAACTCTGATTCACAAATTACTAAGTAATAGCTCAGTTGAATGTTGTAGTTCACTATTAGCTAATCAATAACTACTATTATTCACACTTCACTGAAGACTACTAAGAACTACTAGCCTATATACAGGTTCATCATTAATATTAATAATGCATCATGTATAATATAAGGTAGTAATGAAGCAAGTGTTACTACATCCTTCTAAAGGAACTAATAATAAATTGGATCAATATTCTAAAGTGAAGATCATGGGAACACACACTTGTAATGACTAAAGTGTTACCAAATCCATCTGAAGGGATTACTATTCAAAATCTATGTGACCCTGGACCACAAAACCAGTCATGAGAGATGTATACATCATCTGAAAGCTGAATAAATGAGATTTCCATTGATGTATGCTTTGTTAGGATAGGACAATATTTGTAAATCTGGAATCTGAGGGTGCAAAAAAATTTAAACATTGAGAAAATATCCTTTAAAGTTGTTCATTAATGTTGGCGATTGTGCTGCATTCACTCACACAAATACATGTTTTATATATTTACGGCAGGAAATGTACAAAATATCTTCATGGAACATGATCTTTACTGAATATCCTAATGATTTTTGGCATAAAAAAAAAAAATCTATAATTTTGACCCATATAATGTATAGTTGGCTATTGCCACAGATAAACCCGTGCGACTCGAGACTGGTGACGTGATCCAGGGTCTCAGATCTACATGATTTGTCTCATAGGGTTTCTCTGATCCTCGGTTCGGGGATGTGGTGATCGTGCGGCCCATGAGGGATTATTCCTCTAAAGAGATCGCCGCGTACTGTCGGATGTTTCATGTTCCCTCGGTCTTTATCCCGGGACTGGAGACCAAGGTGAGAGTTCATCATCAGGCCAAGGCCTAACACACTAACACACTTTCCTTTGAAAACGCATCTTTTTCTCTCCGGTTTGGCCTTCAGTTCACACTGAGACAGCGTTTTTATTCATGCAAACGAAGCATTTTGAAAACGCTCTCCAAAGTGGATCAATTTGAAAACGATGTTTTCACGTCGTAGTGAGGACTGGGAAAACTGAGGTATTTAAAAACGATGACGTAAGTTTAGTCACGTGACGCATATTGTACCAATAGATATTGATGTTTATAGTGGTATTGTGGCTGTTATGTGCTGTTCACTTTCACACTGTTGTTACTTCACACACTCTTCATATCACAGTCCTGCAAAGATGTCAGAATTCACTCACTTTTGCTGTCCTGCGGCGAAACATGAGCAGTTTTAGACCAAACATATAATAGTGAGTGAGTGCGACCTGACGCTTCAGTGAATGCTGAGATATTTCGATAAATAAAATGATCCTGCCAGAAGAATTGCGCGATAACTTTATTATGTATTTTTCCGTCTGTATCATCTCAGTGAGCTTCTGTGAGGTTTTACGCATGTGCAGTATAAGGAGAATTTAGCGTTTTCCAAAAAGTTTCTCATCCACACAGAAACGCCTGAAAACGCATGAACACACTAGTGTGACAGAGAGCATATTTAAAGGAAAACGCTGTGTTCTAATGTATCCGGATTACTGTAGACTTGACTTTGATCCTGTGGTTTAACTTTCAGGCTCAGGATAAAGCCAGCATCCAGCGACTGACGGAGACGTTCGTCACCAACCTTCAGGCGGAGTTCCCCTCCACTGTCAGCACCATCTACAGGTCATCATCCTCATCCTCATCTTTATCCTCATCCTCATCTTCATCCTCATCCTCATCTTCATCCTCATCTGAGATCAACAGCTCTGACTTCAGTTCTTATTACATTTAATTATTGTCTTAATGTTTCCTCTGCAGAACGAGTGAGAAGCTTCACACAGTCAAACCCTCTGAAAGTCAAGCCACTGAACCGGCGTCTAAATGCCTTCTGTGTGTGTGTGCCCTCGACACTGATGTGGGTGAGTTATACTGGACATCGAACAGCTCGTGTGTGTGTGTGTGTGTGTGTGTGTGTGTGTGTGTGTGTGTGTGTGTGTGTGTGTGTGTGTGTGTGTGTGTGTGTGTGTGTGTGTGTGTGTGTGTGTGTGTGTGTGTGTGTGTGTGTAAACATGATGGTTATTGTAGTTCTAGACTAAATGTGAGTGTGCATTTACTCGTCTCACTTGCACAAAAGATTCAATATTCCTCAAAATGAATAAAATCAGTGAAATGCAAAATCAGAATAATATGCAAAACTCCAATAATTAAATGTGTTAAAACAAATATTTGTATGCATTTAATCTCTCTTTATTGTACTTGTTTCTGACCTTTGATGATTCAGTTAAACCGTATGTAAAAAATTACTATAGATTTTTTTGGTTTTTATTGTTTAAGTAAGTGTTAAACTTTCTTCTCTTGCGTCCCATTCTTCCGTTATCCAGAATAACAGCAGCAACCTCTGCTGTACATGTGAATTATTCATTTCTTTCAGCTTTATTATTACAATTTTGGTGTGAAAGAGCCTTTTGCCCAAATTTGCCCCAAAATGTTACTTTTTTTATAAAATAAAAAAAACAAGATCAGCCCACGTGAGAAAAAGTAACGCAAAAGTATCATACAAGTAACATTACTTTTCTTAAAGTAACGCAATTAGTTACTTTTTAAGGGAGTAACTCAATATTGTAATGCATTACTTTTCACAGTAACGTTCCCCGACACTGCTAGCTAGTGTCTAGAGGGTCGATCGGCTGATGATGATTCGGGTGGATCAGCCCAAAGCCTAAACACGTCCGCCGTGATCCAGAACTGAGCCTGACATAACCTGTGTTTCTGCAGATAAAGCTTCTGCTTTCCATGCCACGCTGGTGTCTGAGCAGCTGTCCCAGATCAAGCTCCAGGACGTGTCCCATGATGCACTGCGCTGCGCGGAGACTCAGTGTTGTGGGACCGGCGGCTGCTCCTCAAACCGGTGCCGTATTTATTCTCTCTGTAGTTTTATCTTAAGGCGAGTCAGTAGATGATATGCATTTGATGTTTCCCTTATTTCTGCTCTTCTGGATGCGTGTTCCAGGGTTCCTGCACATCAGGACTTGAAGACACTGTTGTGTTACAGCTGTAGACTCACGATCAAGGACATGGTGAGTTTCATGAGTGAGAAAATCAAATTACAGATTTAAACGGCACCTATTATGCTACTTTTTACAAGATGTAGAATAAGTCTCTGGTGTGTGTGTGTGTGTGTGTGAAGTCTCAGCTAGAAATACCCCACAGATAATGTTTTATAGCATGTTAAAGTTGTCACTTTTGGGTGTGAGCAAAATCGCGCCATTTTTGTGTGTGTGTTTCTTTAAATGCAAATGAGCTGCTGCACCCCGCCCCCTTTTAAGAAGAGGGCGGGGCTTCAAGAGCTTCTACTGGTGGCAACAAAACAGGACAATCTCACACAGTAAAATATCAGAAATTCTCAGTAGCGGCGTTCAGTTCGACCCGGAGTCGGGTAATAATGCCCACAGAGCCAGAGAATATAGGCTGTATGGAGATAGAACAGGTATAGTTTAGTTTAATTAATGTTATAACTTATGTTGTCATCTTGCTTTAATCCACTATTAATACAAGCCTGTTGTAGCAGACACTGTCCGAATGATGGCCTAAACTTTATTAATACGTTTTATGAAGTTTATTGTACATCACACAAAAGATGAAGCGTTAGTTTTACTCCAGAGAATCACAGTACGAGCTGAATAAACACTGTATAAGAAGTGCGCATTAAAGTCTTATCCATAAACTCTCTCTCTCTCCCTTTCATTATCATCAACATACACAGCGAAGTTCACAGAAACACTCGTTACAACTAACAGCTAACAAATATATACACACCGTATGCCTTTTCAGGGGGTGCTTAATAAACTGATAAACTTTATATCCATAAAGCAACTATATGAGCTGCTGTAATAAAGTGTTCTTTATCTCTCCGGACACTGAGAGCTGGATCACGAACAGTTGCTGATCCATCCTCGAGTTACTACTGTTAGTGTGTCACTGTAGGCTGATTGTGTTCACACACTGCCAACACACATTTATGTCCCAAAAAAAGAGAGGATTTTGCATAATATAACTGTTATATGGGGTACTTTAAAGGTGCATTGTGTAATATTTAGGAGGATCTGTAGACAGAAATGCAATATCATATACATAACTATGTTTTCAGTGGTGTATAAAGAGCTTAGCTTACATAATGAAGCGTTATGTGTTTATTAGCTTAGAATGAGCATTTCTCTCTACACACACCGAGGGTCCGCTTACATCCACATGTGTCTACGGTGGCCCTGAGCGGACAAACGCGTTTCCTCACTATGTTGTTCTTCATGATAAGAAGCTAAAGTCAGCGAATAAAACACTGACACAATGATGAACAAGTCACAATAATATTCACAATAACATAATTTTACTGAATTATAAAGTAAACATTTCTTAGTTTATCTTTGTAAAGAAACCTCATTGTTTAACTGGCTACTCTCTGCTCTCTCAGACGACGACATCACTTCCTGTCGGCCACCGTAACTTCTGTTGGGTGCAATTCACAACCTCACCACTAGATGTCGCTAAAGATTACACAGTGCACCTTTAACAAGTATATTAATGTTCACTTGGGGGAAAATTAACCCAACCTTAGAAAATGTATTGGTGAACTACACACAGAAATGGTCTGATGTTTCTCTTTCCACAGGGATCTGTCGACAATCTTCCAGCTTACATCATATCAGAGGCGGAGAAACGGAGGAAAAGGTGGGAATGCTGCACTGTAAACTTAAAGAATAATGATCCTGTGTGCTCTTTTCCACACACGAGAATTAAATGAGGATTCGGGACGGTTGAGTTTCAGAAATATGAAATGGTCCAGTCACTCGAGTCTCATGAAGCAGTGTGTGAGGAACAAGCCCAAATTAACACACACAAAGACTGAAATAATTCATATTCAGACATATTTTATCCCAGCTGATAAAAATCATGTACACACACACACACACACACGAGCGTTGTTTTGGATGTTCGGTAAGTTCCGTCACAAAATATACATCAGTTTCTTTTGTTTTGTATCTTTAGGTTCAGTCAAAATTGGAATAAATCAGTCGAGTAAAAAGACTAATCATTATACTGAACCACTTTGACGTTTTGTGATGCGATTGGTCCGCTGGTTAGTCCTGTTATGCCGTCATACCGCGCAATGTCACATGACTTTTTGGATGTGCATCAAAGGATTTATGATGTTATGTAAATGTGTTTCCAGCGTAGTTCATGTTCATGACTTTTTTTTTAAATTATTATTCTTTTTATGTGAATCTTGGCATTTCCATCCAGCATTTTTCAATTTTATGCAATATCCCAAACATTTTATGGAAATATGTCTACCGTTTCTCTCCACAGATCTTTGCTGAAGATGGAAATCAGCGAGTATCTTTTGGAGGACGGCGACTAGCAGATCTTTGGTCTGAAAAGTGATATTTAAAGCCGTATCATTAAAGTATCGCATTGTAATCATTTCATTATTTGTCTCCATTTGTGAATAAAAACAGTGATAATTTTTAAACATTTTAAAGATGCATGTTGTTTTTTTTGCTTGAACACATTTGGCTTGTATTAGATTACATTGATCATCAGACACACAATACTTGAACATGTCGCCTGCCATTTAAATCAATATAACCTTTTATATATTCAGTAATAATTCAGTTGTTTGTACAGTAATTTAATAATGCAACATTCTTGAGTTCTTAATTTAGCAAACTGCAAGGATTTTTTACAGGCTCATTTGATTTCTGAAGACAAAAAGAAAGCAGAGAGTTCATGTGTGTGTCTCTCTGCATAACCATACAGTGGAAATGATTATTCCAGCCATTACAGAAGAAGTTTGGCACACTCATGATTACACACGTGTGCGTTTGAGACACACAATACAGAGTGTTGAGTCGTCATCCCCACATCACAGCAGTCCAGCTCTTACACTATAGAAACTGTGGCACTGAAACAAACATGTAGCTTTCTTATGATTCAAGTGTTTGATCAGAAATTGTAAAACCAGGAACGAAATACTAAATGTCTCTCATCCTAAGATACTTTGGCTTGTAAACACTTTTACTGTAGTATCAGAACAAAAACTGTTAAAATCTCACAAAATCCATCAATATCCGTCTGGGTCATATCTCACCTCAACATTACACAACGGAATTAAAAAAGAAAAAAAAGCCTGGAAACGTTTTGGAAAAACAAATAAACCAGAAATGTTTGGAAAAGTCTTGATTATAGATTGATAACACCGGTTAAACATATTACAATAACTCCGCATCCGGGCATTCAGTCATGTGACGTCATGCTTGTACTTATTAAAACAAATGGCAAGCAAACAATTAGCACTGATTTTAGTTAAGACATGCTATGATAAATTTGAACATGGATGTTTATTATTATTTTACACGTGTACATATATTGCTTGGATATTTGCTTCAGAAATCATAGAAAAGTCATGGAGATGTTTTGATGAAATGTGTATGAACCCTGATTAATAGAAACATGCACTTGTTACTATTTTTGATATTTTGCATAATAAAAATGAACATTTATGTTTATTTGCATTGTTTTCATGACAATTATCAGTTGTGGAATATTTATTCATTGATTTATCACTGAGTATTTGTTGGGCTTGCCTCTAAGTTATGCTTATTTTGATTTAAAAAAATAAATAATATAGTAATGAGAATAATTGAGAAACATCTGGATGTATTCTAGAACAATCTTAATAGTCCTACTTGGAAAAAGTATTAATAGTCCTTATTTTACTTTGGAAAATCCCTGTAATTGGGTGGTAAATATGACCCAGACGTAGTTTAGTGAGATTCACTCTTAATAGTGTTTGTATTTCCACTTTGAAGGTCCTGCTGTTTCGCTCCCAGCGTTCACTAGCGTCTGAATCAGTCACAAGGCTGATTCTCAAGCTTAACACAGTTCAGGCAGAATAACAGACGAGGCTTAACCGGACCTCATCATCAAACCTCTGAGTGCAAAGAAGCCGATAACATCCGTCGAGGCTTCGAAACGCTGGAGAAACGGCTTTAGACTCGCTATTCATCCAACTTATATAAAGCAGTAAAGCTTCTAGTCCCACACAACACTCTCAGTCTTGATTCTTCTCTCTAGTCCACTTGATCATGGTCTCAGGAGAGCGATAGAGGAAGATGAGTTTGGAGTAAAGCTCTTCCTCCAGCTCCAGTTCTCCGGTTTCCCGCACCAGGAAAATGTCTATGCATATTTTGAGTATGCGATCGACGCACGGCAACTCCTCGAACATGATGGAGTGAGAGATCTCGCTGAAGAAGCCTCGCACAAACTTACCGATGACCAGAACCACCGACACGTACAGACCCATGATCCTGCGGGAGGAGAAGAGAGAGAGACGTTTGCAAGGAACATTAAAAAATAGGGATGCATGATATATCGTTATCGGCCGATATACTGTATGTTCATTTTTAATGTTATCGGTCTCGGACGATATGTGTTCATTTTTAATGTTATCTGCCGATATATGTTCATTTTCAATGTTATCGGCCGATATATGTGACTTTTCAATGTTATCGGTATCGGCCGATATATGTTAATTTTTTATGTTATCGTATCGGCCGATATATGTAAATTTTTAATGTTAGTGTTATAGCAAATATATGTTCATTTTTAATGTTATCGGTATCGGCCGATATATGTAAATTTTTAATGTTAGTGTTATAGCAAATATATGTTCATTTTTAATGTTATCGGTATCGGCCGATATATGTAAATTTTTTATGTTAGCGTTATAGCAAATATATGTTCATTTTTAATGTTATCGGTATTGGCCGATATATGTAAATTTTTTATGTTACTGTTATAGCAAATATATGTTCATTTTTAATGTTATCGGTATCGGCCGATATATGTGACTTTTCAATGTTATCGGAATCGGCCGATATATGTAAATTTTTTACGTTATCGTATTGGCCGATATATGTAAATTTTTTATGTTAGTGTTATAGCAAATATATGTTCATTTTTAATGTTATCGGTATCGGCCGATATATGTAAATTTTTAATGTTATCGGTATTGGCCGATATATGTAAATTTTTTATGTTAGCGTTATAGCCAATATATGTAAATTTGTTATGTTATCGATAACAGCGTATATATGTTCATTTTTAATGTTATCGGTATCGGCCGATATATGTTAATGTTTAATGTTATCGGTAACGGCCGATATATTAAAGTGATAAATAATGTATTATTTCCTTCAGCTGAGACACTTCAGATGTGAACTGTTCAACATGATTTTTTTATTTAATTGCTTGTTGAAATATGATTGAAATCACTTTAAAAAAAAAGGAAAATACAGTTAAGTTCAATGCGCAGCACAAGTCTGTCATATCGGCTACATAAAATTATCATTAGAACATCATTATAATTGTGTGCTTTAACGGTTAGATTTTTGGTTTTGTAATCAGGCTCTCAAAAATTATTACAAAAAATTGATTTATCGGCCAATATATCGGTTATCGGCTTTCAAACAAAAAATTATCGGTATCGGCCAAAATGTTCATATCAGTGCATCCCTAATAAAAAGCCTGCACTGAATCTCATGAAAGGAATGGTTTACCCGTATCCTGCGAGGAAGCCCAGACTCGGAGGACTAACTTTATCGTTAAAGATGACCATCGGTAAGACGTCGCAGGATTCCCGGCAGCCGGCGATGCTGATGTCCCACCACTCCTGAGCTCCTGTGATGTTCACCGAAGCTTCTCTCATCAGAGACAGAGTCACGTTCTGATATCCCTCCTCTCCTCCTGCAGGAGAACCACAAAACCAGCGTTACCTTCACAAACAGACCACCAGCAGTGTTGGGGAACGGTACTTTGAAAAGAAATGCATTGCAATATTGCGTTACTCACAAAAAAGTAACTAATTGTGTTACTTAGTTACTTTTTATGAAAAGTAATGCGTTTTAATTACTTTTGCATTACTTTGAATAAGCCTCAGGCTGAAGGAAATGCATATTTTTGCGTGTACAGTAGAGGTAGAGTACAGTAGAGGTAGAGAACAGTAGAGTACAGTAGAGGTAGAGAACAGTAGAGTACAGTAAAGTACAGTAGAGGCTCAAGCAAACCTTTCAGCTTCAGCTGCTGTTCTGGATTAAAGAACAATAGTTCGACACTCTTATTTCTAAATCTAATCTAAAGTAATGTTTTCTTATTAGTAAGTTTGAATTAGATCATTGAAGGTCAGCAGCAAAGACATATGATTAAATACATAAAGTATATTTGTGTAATTTAATATAGTTAATTATAAAAGTTTTGCGTAAAATTCTGAGATTGCATTTTACTGCTTTTATTCATTTTGAGGAATACTGAAGGTTTTCATGCAAGTGAGACGAGTAAACGCATGTTCACATTTAGTTTAGAAGTAAAATAACCATCATGTTCACACACACACACACACACACACACACACACACACACACACACACACACACACACACACACACACACACACACACACACACACACACACACACACACACACACACACACACACACACACACACACACACACACCCTCACTTTATTTCTCTCAAGCTGGAGACAGGAGAGCTGTTAGTCAATATATGAGAAAAAGTAACTAGCGTTACTTATTTGAAAAAGTAACTCAGATATTTTGTTATTTTGAAAAAGTAATCTGAATACGTAACTCAAGTTACTTGTAATGAGTTACACACAACACCGCTCGAGAGTAAAACTATCATATATTTTACTGAGAAAAAAAAATCGAATAGGGTGTGATATATACACAGCGATTCAAAGGTTTTGGATTGGTAAGATTTTTAATGTTTCTTCTTGTCACCAAGGCTGCATTTATTTAATACAAAATAGGGGGGAAAACAGTAATATAAAAAAAAAAAAAAAATAAAAAAAAATCAGGATTCTTTGATGAATAAAGAATTAAAGAAATCAATACTTTTATTCAGCAAGGACGCATTAAATTAATCAAAAGTGACAGTAAAGACATTTATAATGTTACCCAATATTCAATTTCATATAAATGCTGTTCTTTTGAACTTTCTATTCATCAAAAAAAAAAGTACACAACTGTTTTCAACACAGATAATAATCATACATGTTTCTTGAGCATCAAATCTTCATATTATAAATATTTCTAAAGAATCATGTGACACTGAAGACTGGAGTAATGATGCTGATCATGGGAATAAATTATATTTGAATATATATTGAAATAAAAAAACTGTTATTTTAAATTGCAATAATATTTCACAATATTACTGGGTTTTTTTTGTTTTTTTTATAAAAAAAAATGCAGCCTTGGTGAGCAGAAGAGACTTCTTTCAAAAACATATATATATTTAACCATGGCAACTCTTGGAATAATTTTAGCATGGTATTGAAAATGGAAAGGTTAATGTATTTGATCTTGTTAGACTAGATCTGCTTCTGATTATTGCTTTTACTAACATGCAGTCAAACGTAACAGTTAACAAACCTCGCCAGTTCAGGTATTTCATGTGTTCTAGCTCAAGCACACCTGATGCAACTAATGAAGCCCTTGATTATTTGCATCAGGTGTGTTTGAGACAATCGGATCTGTTTTGCAGAGTTGTGCTGTTGTGAGGGACTTTATTCAGGGGGTTGAATAATTTTGAGCCTGCAGAAGTCATTAAAAGTTGCATTTTCAATTGAATTTGGGGAAACCACTTGAAACATTTATTGTGTAGAGCTATTTAAATTACTTTTGTTTGATTCGTTCATTGCAAACAGCTGAAAGTCAGAATTTTGCCAATAAACCTGATTTGCAATGGGGGGTTGAATCATTTTGATTACAACAGGGTGGAAATCGCTCAGTTCACTAGAAACATATTAAGGGGGAAAGTCACAAGAGTGAACTGTGCCTGACTAGCACACTAAAGTATTACCATTATACAGCTGGCTGACGGGTTTGGCCTCAGCTCCATTAGGTGCTCGGATGTAGTTCGGGAACATGTGCGGCACAAGCCTAGGAGAGAATTACAGAGATGATAAAAACCAGAAACAGAGATACTTGCCAAATATGAGTGACAAAAAATGCTGTAGGATTTACTTTCAAACAGTTTTCACTTAGAAACTGCTAGTACATTTCACAAACATTGAAAAAGACACATTGAATTAAATGTGAAATTTTGAAGTAGAAAGACTGAAATAGTATTACTTTATTAACAGATCGTGATCTTATTCCTAAATCTTATTCCTAGATCTTATTCCCACATGATTATTATTTATGTCTTACAATAATTCAAATGATCACAGAAGTACTGAGGGAATTAACTTTTGAAAGTAACTTGACACTTCAAATTAAGATTGTATTAATTACATCGTTACACCAGTAGGTGGCGACAAGAGACTGTTAAAAGTGTATTTGTCATTGAATCATTAATTCAAGAGATTCGTTCAAAATCGCTGATTCATTCACCATGAAACTAATGATGTATTTATGAGTGAGTCATTGAATTATTCACACAACTTTTTTTTTTTTGAAGTCAAATGAATTAAATATTTATTTTAAATAGACTGGAGCAATTAACATTTTGTCAGAACCTCTAGTAAATTACATGTCATGAATTGTGGGAGAGTATATTGTGATTTGTGCCATGAGAAGTGTTTTTTCCCATGTGGTGATCAAACTTACACCGGTTCCTTCCGATTCCCCAGCAGAAGCGAGGCCAGGTCGGCTCTAACCGGGTTCTCCTTCGCCAAACTGATGGAGTGCCGGTCGAACGTGTGTTCCACTGTCCCGCCCTTCCCAAGGTCCCTTTCAGAGATAACACACACAATGAGCATGAGGTCCAGGCTCCACCAGAAGCTGGTGTTCTTCGGTCATTTTTGACCGGAAAATGTTACGTTTTGTTTTTTTAGAATAATTTTCTTCATCAGAATGGTACGAAACTTGGTAAATGTTTTGGCACTTACTATGTGAACACACAAAAAAAATCATGGACATGATTCAAACAGGTTAAATGGTCCTGAAAAAATAGTCACACTTGTGCTCCTCTCGGTCAAACACGAGCGCATTGGAAATGAATGGAGACGAGTTTCCTCTAGTGGAAGCGTTTGGTACTGCAGCCGAACAACATCTGACTTAAAGCAAATTTTTTGAGATATCAACCTCAAATGAACACGACTTGTTTCGATTTATGGCTTCGATTTTCTCAAAGTTTTAGAGAAAAACATGCTTTTGAAAATATATATTTCATATAAAAATTTAAAATAGTATTTTTGTGCATTTTTTATAATACACGTACAATTCTGTTACTTTTTTTAAGTTCACTTTTTACAACTTTTTTCACTTCAGCAATAATCTGCCAATGTCTTTGAAAAGTGATCAAACTTCAGTCTGTCGCTCTAAAACATTCAAGGTTTACAACAGTTTAAGTTGGAAAAATAATTTTCAGGTCTATGCTCAAAAAGTGAGTAAATGGATTATAAATACAGCGTAAATATAATTTAGTATATATTTTTTTAAACTAAAAATATACAATATTACAAACATTAATCAAACAAAAACATAATACATTAATTTCAATGAAAAACAAAACAAAATTCTGTAATTTTTGACCGGCACACGAAGAGCACCAGAGGTTAAAGCTCTCTCTCTCTGTGACACTGACCGCTGTAAGATCCAGTCGAGCCGGAGCGTCATGTCCCCGGTGCTGTCGAGCAGCTCCTTGATGAGCTCGTGTCGGCTGGGAGGACTGATCTGCCACACCGACCCCGAGCTGCCCTCGATCTGGGCCGTCACGAGGTCCTCATAACTGTACAGGGTGATGAACTGCATGGCCACCTGTGGACAGACACATTAAACCCCACCGGTATGAAATCAAAGCTCTCAGAAATCAGAGCTTTGGTGAGAGAAATATCAAGTGGACACATTTCACTGTTAAATCTAGCAGAATCAAACAGCTATCAAGTAAAATACTGAATCACACCATTTTCTACTATTTGATATGTCTATTTAAAGTCCTCCCTGTGGTGAAACTCCAGCTTTTAATGTTGTTTATGTGTCTATGTGGTGTTTTTAATATGCTTTAAGACAAACCATGTGTAAATTCGACACCATTGCTGAGTATTTCCTCCTTAAAACTGCAGTGAACCAAAGACAGTCTCAAACACACGCTTTGAAATCGCTGGTGTTTCTGACGTCACAAACTACCTTGTAACCAATCAGATCAACGTGTGATCGTCAACCAGTGGATCTCTGAGCTGAGTGAGTGAGTGAGTGGAGGTGGGGCTCATTTACATATTCATAGAACCGCATACTAAATGAGGCAAGGGTGTCGAGTTACAGTCAAGATATTTTAAGGCATGAATAAATTTTCTTCAACGACAAAACGCTTAAATATGTCATTTTGGTGATCAAAGATGAGTTTTAAGGGATAAAATGATTGACTACAGGGGGACTTTAAATGTTTTAAACCTTGTATATGATACACGATAGCCTATGTTTCTCTGGTCACAGAATTTATTTATCATTTGTTCAGATTTGCATTTAGTAAAAGTTGTTTTAGCAATTTTCAACCATTGAATTTTCTCTTTCAACTTCCATGCTCTCTAAATAATTTTACATAGAATCCTCTAATTTGAGGTTGTGGATGATTGGGCTGCTAAAATAACATTTTGATTTTGATTATTTGTCGAATTATAAATAAAAATCCATATTCGAATGCAATTCAAATTTTAGGTGAGCATCAAGCAACCTTATCAGTGGCACAGGAGATGATGATGATGATGATGATGATGATAAAAGAGTCGTTGTTGTAATGTTTTTGCTAGCCTATCCAGTTTTAGGTTACGTCAAAAGCAAAGGCTGTTCTCACAGATTTTCCAGTGTTTTCTAAGCAAACATACGCTAGACGGACGCGTTTGACCAGTGAAACAGAGAGACGCATGTTTAACCATTTAAATATGATCTTACTGAGACATTATTAGCAGATATAGAGTGACGGCGATCATATATTTATATGATCTTATGTCAGTATCTGCTATACTGTTATTAAGACCTCACTGATCTACATTACAAGCATCAGAATTTCATCTTTTGTCCATATAAATATCAGCATCTGCAGCAAATTGCATATTTTTGCTCAGTTTGGATAAAGATTAGCTATTTTTTCCCGTCCATATGAGACTATATGAGCCATAAAAGCCTGATGTATCAAATATAATCCTCAACAGAAATCCATATGCAAACTTTTTGTTGTCTAAATGTTTAATAAACTGTACGATTTAAAAAAAAAAGAACGATTTTTCCTGACCATTATTTAAAATGCCAGGGTTACAGTGTGAATGAGAAATATTGATTTACATTACAAGCATCAGAATTTCATCTTTTGTCCATATAAATATCAGCATCTGCAGAAAACTGCATATTTTTGCTCAGTTTGGATACAGATTTTCCCTGACTATAATCTAATATGCCAGCGTTACAGTGTGAATGGGAGATATTGATGAGCACTTACAGCATTTTTCCCGAACTGATCGCTGAGGCGAGTGTATTCGCGCTCGGTGAACGGCTGGATGGACTGTTGCTGGACACTCATCGTGAATAAAGGCTGTGGGAGAAACAATCACATCTCAGACCTCAGATCTCACAGTACTAAAGCATTACAGAAATATTCCAGTAGAGTTTTACCTCATAACCTCCGAGCTTGACTGTCACGGTGACGTCAACGGGATGGTTGACCACGCCCACTACAGATTTAACCAATGAGATGAAGAGTAGCGGGAACCAGATGATGCAGATGAGGAAGAGGATGATGATGCCGCCCATCCCGTACTTCACAATCTTCTTTTTCTTTTGTCCTTTGGGCTGGGGATATTTCTGCAGAGAGAATGAACAAATGAGATTATTATACATATTATACATTATTATTTTTACACATTAGAATCAAATGATGAAGATAAAAAAGAGGGCTCGGGTACTCAAAAATAAAATGTTACATAAACTGAGATTTGCCATTGTTTCCAAAATGTGGGACACGTCTGAATACAGTTTAAAAGCTTTATTTGGGAAATTTTGTTTTAGATCGGTAAGATTTATTTATGTTTTTGAAAGAAGTCTCTTCTGCTCACCAAGGCGGCATTTATTTGAATGTACAGCAAAAACTGTAATATTATGAAATATTTTAAAATAACTGTTTTCTATGTGAATTTATTATAAAGTGTAATTTATATCCTGTGATCAAAGCTGAATGTTCATCATCATTACTCCAGTCTTCAGTGTCACATGATCCTTCACAAATCACTCTAATATGATGATTTGATGCTCAACAAACATTTATGATTATTATCAATGTTGAAAACAGTTATTTACAATTTGATTTCAGAATTATTTGATGAATAGAAAGTTCAAAAGAACAGCATTTATCTGAAATAGAAAGCTTTTGTAACATTTTAAATGTCTTTACTGTCACTTTTTCAATCCATTTAATGCATCCTTGCTGAATAAAAGTATTAATTTCTTTAATTTAAAAAAATATAAAAAAAATTAAATAATCTTACCAATCTAAAACTGATATATATATAGTAGTAACAGGGCTTTTACATTTTACATTCATGATAATTAAAAATTACAAATATAATACAAAATACTGATATTTGATGCTAGGTACAATAGTTTATCAAACACATCTATATAGTCAGTAGTTATGGGACATGAAGTGTCTCCTATATATGGAAAGTTTATCTGACTGACTGATCCAAAATTTGAGGCATAATAAAAGATTATTTGTGCGCATGTCAAACAGGACCTGCTACCTTTTCGGTTTCACGGCTGCACTTGATGATGAAGATGTTAGCGTAGATGTCCTCGACACACATCCAGTTGGAGAGAGACAGTGTGGTATCGGTCCAAACCCAGTCCATCACGGCCCGAAGCTCGACTAAAAACGGCACCAGCCGGAACCTGAGGAAACATGGGTAATTCATTTCACTCTCATCTTACACAGACAGAAACATAGTGTCGGCCCAGATCCGGCCCACATCCAGATTGGCATGGAGTACTTTCCATAAGATCATCTCTCAATGCAAATCAAACCAGCTATTAGGCTAACTGAAATAAAACCATGCCAACCTCTAGGTATGGTGAAGGCTATGTGATGATGTGGGGCTATTTTAATTCCAAAGGCCAAGGGAACTTTATCAGGATGCATAGTATCCTGGATCCATGAAGTAACTAGCCTTTAAAAATAAAAATCTGCCTGCCTCTATGGGAGTTTAACATAGGGGTGTCCAGACTTGTGCACCCTGGATTTTAAGGAAGAACATTTATTTATTTACGATACATTATTCATTCACAAAGAAAGTTGGTGTCCTTAAAGGTTGGATGTTTCCTATTTTTTTTAATTAAGGCATTAAGTTAAATTTCCAAAAGATGATTTTTTATTCCTCTTTTTAGTCAACTTTAGCATGGGTGTCTAAACTTATGCATAGCACTGTATTTCCGGCTTAAACTGTTGTAAATCCTGAATGCTTTAGAGCGACAGACTGAAGTTTGATCTCTTTTCAAAGACGACACTTGGCAGATTATTGCTGAAGTGAAAAAAAGTTTTAAAAAGTGAACTTTACAAAAAGTTACAGAATTGTACATTTATTGTTATGAAAAATGTGCAAAAATACCATTTTCAATTTTTATATGAAATACATATTTTCAAAAACATGTTTTACTCTAAAACTGTGAGAAAATCAAAGCCATAAATCTAAACAAGTTGTGTTCCACATTTGAGTTTGATATCTCAGTAAATGATCTTTCAGTGAGATGTTGTTCGGCTGCAGTACCAAACGCTTCCACTAGAGGAAACTCGTCTCCATTCATTTCCAATGCGCTCGTGTTCGACCGAGAGGAGCTCAAGTGTGACTGTTTTTTACAGGACCATTTAACCTGTTTGAATCATGTCCATGATTTTTTGTTTGTTTCTTCACACAGCAAATTCCAACAAAAAAACAAACAAATGTAAAATGTTTTGAGCAAAGAGCACCAGAGGAATTGAGGACATTGGAAAAATGAAGATTAATAAATGCCTACCCTTGGAAGAGGAAGAGGTTGAGATGATTGAACTTCTTGGTGAGGAAGTTTCCAAGGATTCGTGACGGATATCCACACCGGATCTGATACGCCGACAGCGTGAAATAGATGCACTTGAAGAAATACCAGAGCTGGGCCACTGAGTTATGATTGAACATCCTGTGAAGATAAAGGAAGCCATACAGTCAAACCAATAATGATTCAGACACCAGATGTCATTTTTTAAATATTTTTCACTAGTGTGTGCAGGACACTATAGTTCATTAATGTAAGTGAGGAGAGCAAAATAAAGTAAACTGTGACATATTATACCCAAATATTCTTCATACAGTGACTACCAGTGACATTTATACACATTTGGGAGCAAATATTATTCCGACACTTTGACCTGATCATGTTTTGCTGAAGTGTTTTTTCTTTAATTGCTAATGCTCTTTTTACACACAGACTGAACAAAGTGAAGCATTGCTTGGTAACCAGTTGAGTTAACTGGTATTATCTAATAGTGTAGTTAAATTTAACAGCTGACAGATATTCAACATAATTCATGTGTGAGACAGTCTAACAGAAGGATGGACAAAACCAGTCAAATATCAACTGATTCTTGTCATATTTTATTACCATTTTCAAAACTAGAGCGAATAAACTGTGATAATGTGAGAAATGTTGAATGTGTCTGAGTAAATGTTGGTTTGACTGGATGAATCTCCTCTCATCTGTCTGAAGTCTTTGATCTCAGTTTCACCTTTTATCCCAGAAAGCATCACAGTGTCGGTCCAGATCCGGATTCCACACGGCCCAGATCTGAGCCGGATCCGAGCCGACACTATGATGCTGACTAGGGCTGCACGATATTAAAGAAAAATGTGATAACTCATTAAATAATGCGATATTCGATATGCGATACGATAATGCTTAAAATGTGTAAAATAAACGTAATTTATCTATAAGATATAACCTACACACGTGTTTCACATTCTTTCTGTGACGAGAAAACATCCCTCCAGCTTCTGCCAGTGAACATCAGTGTTTTACTGTAGCGTAAGAAGTGTTACTTTAACATCAGTGTAAACCTCGGGGTTCAGGGCTTCAGGTTATCCTACATTAGGGTTATTTAACAACACAAACTGAATCATCAAATGTAATAATAAAACACTGCTTAGTTTTCACTGTATGAATTAAATATATCCTGATTCTTATTAAAGCTACAAAAGTTATTCAGCCGAGAGTGAGTGATTTTCTCTTCGTCTTTTGTCCATGACTCTAGTTACTGCAAGCCGTTGGGATACGCATATCACGATATATATACATTTGTGATATTTCGATTATTATATTGTGCAGCCCTAATGCTGTCTGTGGGAAGATACTCCTGTTCACACTGCACTCGAACACAAGCCTGGCTTACCTCTCGGTGACAGCGGGGAGGATGAAGAACATCCACAGGTGGATCCCGAACACCAGGATCACCTGGAAGATGAGCTTTCCCAGGATGCTCTTCCTCAGGTAGATGGCCCGATCGATGATCATGGTGCTGAACTGGATGAGGAGCATGACGAGAAACGCCTCTGGGACCTGATCCTCAGACAGAGATGAGGCGATGTCTGCAGCCGCCGAGTGTTTCTGAGACAGAGCAAACATGTTCACACTGCAGAAACTGCTTTTCCTACTCAGTCCATATATCAAACATTCCTTAAATCAAGATGCATTTACTAAAGTAGTAAACTGACATTAGATATTTAGTCTTTTTTTTTCAGCATCAACTCACTTTAATTCCCCCGTAAAACAGGACGTAATATCTTATGGCATTTTACTCATCTAGTAAATGCATCTTGACGTAAAAGTCCGGGCAGAAAGCCAGTATATCCAACATTTTTTACATTTTTTTTTCCTAAGTGTTGACAACTTAGTGTTAACTAATAATTGTTATAAACTGGTACTACCAACAAAATATTAGTGCATTCCTGGAACTGGGCGTCGTTACACTCCATCCTTATGATCGCTTTCTGTCAGGACTTTTACGGGCTTTTCCCAAATCTCGGAAGTGACGTCGACGTCCGGGTTAGCGGTAGCGTTAGCCATCAGGCAAGTGTTATTTAAATAAACTCCTGATGTACTTACAAACTTTCCAATGCCTCGTTTTATGAGTACAGAACCTATTTGTACTCCTGTAGAAGTTTGGTGCCATTCTGGGCATTATTAGTGGAGTAATTTACCAGATACATCATTGGATCCATTAGCGCCTGCACTAAACCATCCGGCTGATATCTCTAAATAAGCTCTAACTTTAATAATGTTCAACCAAGGGAGAAAAGGCTTCTGGGGGGTGTTTGGCTCGAGGTCATGGTGCAAAGGACCCTAGGTTGATTTTACTCCGAACCATCCCTTTAATAATGTTTTGATATTTGGACTGGAAACAAGACAAAAATACTGAGCAGGAAAATCATTTTTTGCAGTGCACACTTTACACAGTCAATGTCATACAGTATTTGCACTTGTCAAATCATCACTAGTCTGTCACTACACATGCTCTCATGAGAACCAGATGTGCACCCTTGATTATAGTATTTGCATTTAGCATTTTTGTTGATCTAATTGGTAATTGATAATTTTTCAGTGTTAATCATATGTGACCCTGGATCACAAAACCAGTCTCGAGTCGCACGGGTTTATCTGTGGCAATAGCCAACAATACATTGTATGGGTCAAAATTATTGATTTTTCTTTTATGCCAAAAATCATTAGGATATTAAGTAAAGATCATGTTCCATGAAGATATTTAGTCAATTTCCTACTGTAAATATATAAAATATTTATTTGTGTGAGTGAATGCTGCACAATCGTGAACATTAATGAACAACTTTAAAGGAGATTTTCTCAATGTTTCGATTTTTTTGCACCCTCAGATTCCAGATTTTCAATAGTTGTATTTCAGACAAATATTGTCCTATGCTAATAAACCATACATCAATGGAAATCATATTTATTCAGCTTTCAGATGAGCTTTACATCTCAAATGACTGGTTTTGTGGTCCAGGGTCACATATTGAGAATACTAAATTATGCCATTCCAAAATGCAAATCCTGTAGGCATTCCTTTAGGATTCTTTGACTAGGGATATCGTACTCACTCCAAAAGCCCAGAAACCGAAGATGACGATGATGAAGTCCACCACATCCGTGAGGAACATGAGCGCGTACACATCGGTGGCCGTCTGATACTCCGCATGTAAGATGTTCTGGAAGAATCTACAGCTCGGCTTGTACACATTCTTCACTCTGCGTGACACATGAATGACGGTCACAACGTAAATATGACATTTCACAACGAGATAAGACCTGAGAATCAGCAGAGACATTATATTCAACTGGATCATCACTCTGCATGTTATATATCAATGACGATCATCAGTTTATCAGTATTCAGAATATATATTGTTTTTAAACAGTGGGAAAAAAAACAATTGCAAATATTTCATTAAGGGTTTAATCTTTTAAATGCAATTAAATCATACAAATTATAATAGTGCTAAATATAAGTGTCTCTATAATGCGTGTTATTTTATTATATTATAGAGCTTGTTTTGTTAGTTTTATGGAGAGTTTGGTAAATCAGACCAGTAAGAGACTTTTAACTACAACTCTTTTTATTCCTCTCTATGTAAAGCATGTATGAAATGTGCTATATAAATAAACTTGTCTTGCCTTGCTTTGCCTTATTATACAAATGTGTCATTAAATGTTTACAAATGTATAAGACTGACCCGAGATCAGGTAAATATCATAACTAGACACTGGTTCATGTGTTCACGGAGATCATCGCCCTCTAGTGGCGAAACACTGACATTTCTAACGTTTCTAAACAGTGAGGACGTAACGAAGCCTCGTTTCACTGAAATCACATGACATGATACGCGTCCCGAATCACTGGTTCGAAACATGAATCGCAAAGGTTTCGAAGCTTCACGAAGAGTTTCAAAATCTCCCATCACTAGTAATTGCCTTTAGAAAAGAAAAAAAATCAAAAAATCTATTTGAGGAGGAAAATATTGCCCCTTAATGGAAATGTTAATTTCTGACTCTAGCTGGACAACAATAAACCGCCTCTACTGTGATCGGCTCTTTCCTGACGGGTTGAGAGAAAAGCAACAGGAATCTTACATGGATAAGAAAAGGCCTTTGAGTTTTCCTTCAACGGCATTCAGGAGTTTTTTACTGGTGTCCTCGCCGTGCTTCGTCTTTGACTTCTTCTTCTTCTTCTTCTTGGGTTCTTTCTGTTTAGTGTCTGTGACAGGGTTGTTCAAAGTAACACACAGATCAGGCTCAGTACAATATTATAGACATCATTTAGGTATTAATTATATATAAATAGGGTTGATTTGAGCGATTCCGATTCTGCTTATCGATACCCAGTTTCCATTACAGTAAAATCAAACATATTAATTTTCAGTCTTTTTGCAAACATTTAGTTGTAGCTGGATACAATGAACAAAAATTGACCATTTACCAAAAAAAAAAAAAAAGTTTTGTTTGCAACAAATCTAGCGACTGCTGGTTAACATGTAGTCCGTCACTATATCACACTCGTTCCATTATCTGACCGAAAATATGCAAATGAGAACAGCTTTATTGGACATTCAGCTATATATTATATTGTATATTGCATTACGTCATCTAGCGGCATTAAAGGAACACTCCACCGTTTTTTGAAATAGGGCTTATTCACCTTCTGTCCTACATTTAGAGAGGTGGGCAAATGCATTTTTGTCTCAGTGCATGCATTGTTTTAGTTTGACAGGGTCGGCGCTAGCTTAGCTTAGCTTAATGAATGGAATCCTTTGTTGCCATCTAGCATGTCCTGAGTAAAAGTGATCCAAAAAAAACCCCCCACCTAATTACTTCTTGTGGCCTGCGTATTCACAACGAGTACAAATAGCGATGCAGATTAACACTAGGCGATTTCCTAGGCAGATATTGACTCTTTAGGGGAATATTAGGGGTGAAGCACTGCTATTTGGGCGCAGAGATATCACGCAACACATGAAATCCTCAGGCTGTTGAGCGATCGCAACCTCCTCCTCCTGTCGTTCTATTTCCAAAGCACGCCTCTCATCTTCTGAAAACTCTGGTTCATAGAGGTATGGTTCTGGATCTTGACTGTCTGAGAAGTCACCCTCTTCGTCTCTCACAAAATCAGCCATGTTCATCGCCATTCACTGTCTACTGTAGGAAAAATAGCCAGCTACTATTCACGGCGGTGTGTTGACGGAAGTCGTGGGATTTCATGTGTTGCGTGATATCTCTGCGCCTAAGTAGCAGTGCTTCGCCTGTGCTTCCCCCTAATATAGTCCCAAGTCAATATCTGCCTAGGAAGTCACCAAGTGTTAATCTGCATCGCTATTTGTACTCGTTGTGAATACGCAGGCCACAGGAAGTAATTAGGTGGGTTTTTTAAACTTTTTTTTATCACTTTTACTCAGGACATGCTAGCTGGCAACAAAGGATTCCATTCATTAAGCTAAGCTAAGCTAGCGCCGACCCTGTCAAACTAAAACAATGCATGCACTGAGACAAAAATGCATTTGCCCACCTATCTAAATGTAGGACAGAAGGTGAATAAGCCCTATTTCAAAAAACGGTGGAGTGTTCCTTTAAGCTAGTTTTTGAGCAGGCTTTAGCTACTTTTACAATAGTTGGCAACACTGTTTAAGACAAGTAAACAGTCAGTAATAAAATAAGAACAAATAAACAAATTAGCAATTGCACATAAAAACAACTAAAGAAAGTTTAGGTGCCGAAATTGAAATCGGCTGTAAAATAACACTACACAGTATTCTTTTTATAAATAAAACAGATTTTGTAAAAAAATAAAGTTACTAAAGTTATTCAGTGAAGAGCAGTGAGTGATTTTCTCTTTCTCTTTTGAGGTTTGATCAACATTAACGACACAGACGGCAGCAGGGTTATTAGGCTGCTGTCACTTTAAGACTGAATGCACGGATCTAATATACTGATACACATCTGAGTTGTTTCCCAACTTTTTATGTTCACTTGCGAGGATATTTTGACAATTTTGAGTGTATTTGTTCGTTCAAGCGCAAAAGAGAACTCAATTCAGTATTCACACACTATATGAGAAAAAAATGTGATTGAATTGCTTAGAATAAAATATTATTGAATTCCGCCACAGAATAAAAAATAAAAAAGGTAATTGCGACTTTTTATTTCACAATTTTGACTTTTTCTCTTACGACTGCGAGTTTACATCTCGCAATTTTAACTTTTTATCTCAGAATTGCGATATAAAGTCGCAATTGCGAGATATAAAGTCAAAATTGTGAGATATTAACTTGCAATTCTGAGAAAAAAAGTCAGAATTGTGAGTTTATATCTCACAATTCTGACTTTATATCTCGTAATTCTGAGATTGTGAGATAAAAAAGTCGCAATTATCTTTTAAAATGTTTTATTCTGTGCCGGAAACAAGCTTCCGTATCCGATTCCAGAGTAAAGCATCGATTTTCGATTCCCAACACCATATATAAACCAGTTTTTCAACACACCTATTTCGGAGGATTTTTTCTTGCGGAAGCGAAGGAAGCGACTCTTCTTCTTTCCCTCCTCCTTCGCGGTCTCGAGTGTTTCAGTGTGTGTGTCGGGGTCCGGGTCGAGTGTTTCTGTGGTGTGTGTGTGTGTGTCGGGGTCCGGGGCGGTGTGTATCTCAGCATCGGTCGGTGATTCTGCGGACGGTGTCGTTGACATAACCTCCGTGTCGGGCTCCTCTTCATCCGAGAGTTGAAAGACTTTCTCATCTTGTTCATTCTTGCTCTTGCTCTTCTCTTCCAGAGGGCCCTCTTGGTCCCAGAGACCATAACGCTGAGAGACGCAAAGACAAAAATGGGAAACTTTACAATAAGGTTCATTAACTACCTAAAGCCCCGTTCACACCGCCAGCGACACGCAGCGACCATAGACAGTAAAAGAAATGGACACAGCGGAGAAAAGTGAAGTCAATTAGAAGCACTCTTCCTGATGGTTGAGCGTACTGCGCAGACTCAAACTGAGCTTGACGACGTAGATGTGACGTGAGCAACCTGTCTGTCTTCTAGTAGCTGTGCCACGAGATGTGCCCCCCGATTGCCCGTGAGCTTCTCCTCCTGTCCAGACGATAATTTCTCGACAGAGAGTCGTGTGGTTATGACGCAATCGTTAGCCTGTTTTTACAAAAACTGCTTCTACGGGGCCATAACGTAAGATACAAGGTAATGGAGCCTTTTATACATTTTCGTGTTTCTTTAGAAATAAATAATGGACAAATGGAGTCTTTAAACGCCTCAGATGTAAAGTTATTCGCTGTCAAAGTGACGCCAAAATGAATGGGAGTCAATGGAATGCTAACAGCAGGTGATGGTCCGCTAATCAATGGCGGCGCCCGGGGAAGCTTCAGTTTCCGGCTGATGGATTACCCCCTTGGCAGCGACACGATCCCATTAATTTCACTGGAGCGCTGGCGACTTCCGGCGACACGAGCGACGGTGACCGTTGGCGACAGAATGTGGGCGTGTCAAGCGATGCAAGACACGCGACAAAAGTTCAGAAATTTAAACTTTATGCAAATGAGAAGTGATTTTCGCGAGCGACAACCAATAGGAAAGAAGACTTTCAGTGGAGCTCACGTCACCGTCACCGAGTGCAGGCAAGAAGAGTTCGAGGGCGATTTCACTGTTTTATATGATTTGACTGTAAACACACACATATAATAAAATGATGCATGGAAAAGAAACTGTCGATAGTCTCAGTGAGTTTAATTCACACATTTATAGTTCGAGTGTTGTATGATGTGAGTTTAGCACTGCTGCAGTTCATTTTACAGTTTCCCCTGCATTGTTGCATAAAATGTATTATTTGTCAAATTCGAATGACGTTTTAGTAATTTATGCCAGTATGAGTGAGTTTAATTTGTTGATTGAAACTTGCCGGCCCAGAAAGTTAGTAAAGACATCGTTAAATAGCCCAAGTGACTACAGTGGCTCAACCTTAAGTTCATCAAGCGACGAGAATACTTTTTGCGCAAAAAAACCCCCCCTGACTTTATTCAACGTAGCTAAACGCCGTGAGCGTTTCGTCTGAATACCTGGAGAAGTGAGCGGTGAAAGAAGAGCGCCAGAAGCTGAAGAAGATCATAACGGATGTAGTTGTCGGTTTTCTCCAGGCCGAGGATCCGTGGAGGGAAGAAGGGCTTGTCCTCGTTCAGCTTCAGCTCATAATCACTATTCCACGGGAAGAAGCCGAACTGAAACAGGTATTTGACCACCACCATGACCTGTGGGAAACACATCAGGCCACACACACACACTTCAGTTATTAGGGCTGCACAACATATCGACATTATCGAAATATCGCAAATGTATATATCGTGATATGCGTATCGCAACGGCTTGCAATAACTGGAGTCATGAACAAAAGACGAAGAGAAAATCACTCACTCTCAGCTGAATAACTTTTGTAGCTTTAATAAGAATCAGGATATATTTAATTCATACAGTGAAAACTAAGCAGTGTTTTATTATTACATTTGATTATTCAGTTTGTGTTGTTAAATAACCCTAATGTAGGATAACCTGAACCCCTGAACCCCGAGGTTTACACTGATGTTAAAGTAACACTTCTTACGCTACAGTAAAACACTGATGTTCACTGGCAGAAGCTGGAGGGAGGTTTTCTCATCACTAAAAGAATGTGAAACACGCATGTAGGTTATATCATTTTAAATGTATTTTAAAGATAGTTTAAGTTTATTTTACACACTTTAAGCATTATCATATCGCATATCGCATTATTTAATGAGTTATCGCATATTTTCTTCAATATCGTCCAAATGCAATCGTTTAATATGCAAAGTTTCAAAGCTTTCATAAAAGTAGCCGTTTTAGGACGACATGTTGACTCTATAAAGCCGGCTGTATCATATTTAATGAGAACACTTCTAATGCCTCTACATGATAAACATGATCAAAACTATCTCACACTTTATGCCTTCTGTCGTATGATTGATAGTTTAGACATTTTTAGCCAGTAAAAGTCTTCTAGTATACAGTGATTGTACAAACGTCCTCCTTCAGCTCGCGCTTCACGTGTCTTTCAGCTTTGAAATCTTTAGCTTTTAAATTGTTAGTAATATTTCAAGATCAAGCATCAACTCAGGTTTACTTGATTATCTATATATTATTTTCATTGAGTCTCAAATATGATCATCAGGTTTTTGAGGAAGGTTTATTTATCTCTCAATCATTGAGAAATGGATTGCATTGCATTTTATGTTTTGATCATAAAACTAAGCATTTAAATATTATCGTACTAAGACATATGCATCCAATATGTCTGACAATATGACAGTCAACAAAAAACATGTATGCAAACTTTTTTTTTGAAATAAAATAAAATGTAAAAAAAAAAAAAGCAGTAAGTATTAGGGGTGTAATAATATATCGTGTCGCAATACAAAAATACAACAATATGTATCGTGGATAGTTCACACAAAATAAAAATTACTGTGTGAGAAAAAATTCAAGTTTTCAGAGTTTTAGTGTCAGAACTGCATTAAACTACTATATATAATGTTGAATATAATGTATAATAATGCAATGGGGAATATTTGTGGGTCCTGATAATGGCAAAGTTCTTACCAGTATAAAGTGGCCGACATTATTTTAAATATATCTAGTCAGTGAAAGAGTGCAAACATATTCATCTAAAATAATCCTGTATTTTCATCTTCAGAATCATGAATATTGTTATTCTGGTGTCTCTATTGTCCTGTGCTTTGGGTTTCCAGCACAAGTCCAAGACTATTCATTTACACACCAATGTAATACTAAATTTAGCATTTTAATCAACAGTAAATTTTTTGTTAACCTTTTACTATTATGTCTTAGAGTATCGCAATAATAAAATGGGAAAAAAGTTTATTTTTTTATCATCTGAAGCATTAAATCACCAAGCCAGTTTTAGAAATGCTGTGCGATAAATTAATGCTGTATAAGTATTGTTCATTCTTAGTTCATGTTAACTAAGGTAGTTACCTAATGAACCTTTTTATGAGGTGTTACCAAAACATTTAATTAAAACAAAAATAATCTAAAAATGTAAAAATAAAAATGAAATCAAAATAAAAAGGGGAAAAGGTTTTTTCTTTTTCTTTTCTTTTTTTTTCTTTTCTATCTGAGTAAAAAAAGTATTTTTTTTATATAAGTATACTACTTATACTGGCTTGGCATTAAATCACCAAGCCAGTTTTAGAAATGTCGTGCGTGTTCTCCCCACCTCAGTGTAGACGATGGCCGTCATCCAGAACCTCTTGGAAGGTCGTGGCACCGACAGCATGGCCCACAGAAACACCAGAACCGGCAGAACCAGCGACACGACCGAGGCCGTCACCAGGTTATTGAGCACGATAATGAAATAACACACCAGCTCGGAGTGAGCCGCCAGAACATTATAGAGCGCGAACACCAGCTTTAGCAGTCGGTTCTGAGTCGAGTAAAACTCACGAGACTGTATCAACTCCTCAACACTGAAGGGCCTGAACCAGAGAATACAGAGACAAGACATTAGTCATTTTACATGAAGAAAATTCAGCCTATTTAGTACCTTTTAAAGGTGCACTGTGTAATTTTTAGCGACATCTAGTGGTGAGGTTGTGAATTGCACCCAACAGAAGTTACGGTGGCCGACAGGAAGTGATGTCGTCGTCTGAGAGAGCAGAGAGTAGCCAGTCAAACAATGAGGTTTCTTTACAAAGATAAATTAAGAAATGTTTACTTTATTATTCAGTAAAATTATGTTATTGTGAATATTATTGTTACTTGTTCATCATTGTGTCAGTGTTTTATTCGCTGGCTTTAGCTCTTTTCTTATCATGAAGAACAACATAGTGACGAAACGCGTTTGTCCGCTCAGGGCCACCGTAGACACATGTGGATGTAAGCGGACCCTCGGTGTGTGTAGAGAGAAATGCTCATTCTAAGCTAATAAATCATAACGGTTCATTATGTAAGCTCTTTATACACCACTGAAAACATAGTTATGTGTATGATACTGCACTTCTGTCAACAGATCCTCCTAAATATTACACAAAGCACCTTTAACACCATTAATACACATTTTCTCCCAAATTCTCATTTATGTAATATGACAAAATTATTTAATTATGTATGCATCACGTTTGCTCTGCTAATGCTGAATTTATACATTTATTTAAGCAATTCAAAGACAGAGTATACCAAACTGGGTTCACGTGGTCCACTTTGGATATTTTACTAACTACAAGTAACTTTGCAACTACATGTCAACTTACTCTCATTAGAGTATTAGTAGACTGTCAGGTTAGGGTTCAGGTTAGTAGAAAAAGTGTAGTTGCAGTTACTTGTAGTTAGTAGAATGTCTAAAGTGGATTGTCAAAATAGTGTAAGATATTAAGTAGACAGTCTACTAATACTATAATGACTGCTAGTTGACATGTAGTTGCAAAGTTACTTGTAGTTAGTAGGATGTCTAAAGTGGATCATCAAAATATAGTGTTAGCAGATATTAAGTAGACAGTCTACTAATACTATAATGACTGCTAGTTGACATGTAGTTGCAAAGTTACTTGTAGTTAGTAGGATGTCTAAAGTGGATCATCAAAATATAGTGTTAGCAGATATTAAGTAGACAGTCTACTAATACTATAATGACTGCTAGTTGACATGTAGTTGCAAAGTTACTTGTAGTTAGTAGGATGTCTAAAGTGGATCATCAAAATAAAGTGTTAGCAGATATTAAGCACAGTTTACTAATACTATAATGACTGTTAGTTGACATGTAGTTGCAAAGTTATTTGTGGTAGTAGGATGTCTAAAGTGGATCATCAGACAGTCTACTAATACTATAATGACTGCTAGTTGACATGTAGTTGTAAAGTTACTTGTAGTTAGTAGGATGTCTAAAGTGGATCATCAAAATAAAGTGTAAGCTCAAACTGCTATACAATGAAAAGAAGCTAATTAAGAAGACATAGTCATAAAACAGACTTTCTTCAAAATATAATTTCTAACTGATCCAAACATGTTTTCATGAGATTGATCCTTTAATAAGCGCAGAGGATCATACAGTAATGTCATATATCACCTGTCAGAAAGCAGTTCGCTGGCGGTTCTGGAGCGTCGAGGGTGTTGGCTGAAAAACGGTTCTGTATCGAGATCAAGTGTGAGTTCAGAAGACAGAGTCGTGCTGCTAAAGTCACGGGCCTTCGCAAAACCACCCAGTGTCTCCAACTCAACCACGCTGCAAAGACATGGGACATTTGGTCATAAATGACAGAAAAATATAGGCATTTTGTTGGACTCCTGGTATCTATCCCGCTGGATAATAACCCACACTGAAATATCATTGGTCCAAAATACCTCCTTCAATACACTGCAAAAAAAACTTCTTACTTAGTATTTTTGTCTTGTTTCCAGTCCAAAAATGAAAAAATTCTTAAATCAAGAATCATTTACTAGATAAGTAAAATGCCATTAGATATTATGTCTTGTTTTGTGGGGAAAAAAATCTAAATGAAGTGAGTTTTTGCATAAAACAAGCAAAATTATCTGTCAATGGGGTAAGAAAAAAATCTCGTTTCCGTTTGAATTAAGATTATTTTTCTTACTCAATTGGCAGATAATTTAGCTTTTTTTAAGCAACAACTCCCTAAATATTGATTTATTTCCCCAGAGAACAAGACTTAATATCTAATGGCCTTTTACTACTTAAATGCATCTTGATTTAAGAATTTTTTGATATTTGGACTGGAAACAAGACAAAAATACTAAGTAAGAAAAGCATTTTCTGCAGTGTACGAACCCTGTATAAAAGCAGGAACCGGTCAGACTCACTTGGCGTTGCTGCTGAAGCGAGCGTTGTCTGTGTCGGTCTCATCGAGACAGGTCTCGACAGTGAGATTCTCACTGTCCTGGGAGAGCTGGTCCTCCGTGGGCTCTCGGGAGAGTGTCTGTGGACGACAAACTTCATGAGAACAATGACAACGACAGGTCAGGTGTGTTTGGGTGAGTGAACACTGCTGTCGTGCAAATGAACGGCCAGAACACATTAAAAGTTTTCTGTTTGTTTTCAGTTAAAACGGTGTCGTGTATGAGACCCTAATTGAATATCTACCCAGCAAGCAATAGAATTAAAATGAACACCCGCCAAATGCGGGTATAAATCAACTGTGGCGAGCAACGCTGTCAAATCACGAGCAAATTTGGCGTTACTTATTATGTTTACTCACTTTACTGGGGAAGACAATTCTGTTCAGATTTAGCTCAAATACTCGTGAGTCATCATGATATATTAAATACAGCGTATTGCGCAGAATCTGCTCAGATCTGGCGTACTTGAACACACTCGTCACTACGCAACAAATAACGGCGCTTGTTCATTTGCATTTACGCAATAATTTGTTACATTTATATAGCGCTTTTTCTGAGACCTCAAAGCGCTTTACATAGAAGTGGGGAATCTCCTCAACCACCACCAATGTGCAGCATCCACTTGGATGATGCGACGGCAGCCATATTGCGCCAGAACGCCCACCACACACCAGCTTACTGGTGGAGAGGAGACAGTGATGAAGCCAATCAGTATATGAGGATGATTAGGAGGCCATGATGGACAGAGGCCAAGGGGCAAATTTGGCCAGGATGCTGGGGTTACACCCCTACTCTTTCGAAAGACATCCTGGGATTTTTAATGACCACATAGAGTCAGGACCTCGGTTTTACGTCTCATCCGAAGGACGGATATAGCAATAGCGAAGATTAAACAGCATTTGGTGAACAGAAAAGACAGTTATTTTCCAACATCCCACATTGTTTTGATGTTCTCTGTACTGTATTGATCTGTCCTCCTAAAACATGTTTTTGGTGAAAAGGACGAGGATGAAAGAGGAATGGAGGAGTTGCTGGATGACGGGATTTGTTTGAAAAAGAAATGAATGTATGAAATCCAAATTTTATAATACATACAGCTGTGACGTAGTTAATCTTGGTTATTTATTTATTTTTGGCTAGTAGAAGTTCTGAATGGCCGGTAACTTAAAAATTTAGTAGCCAAATTGGCCGGTGAGTGAAAAAGTTAATTTCAAACCCTGCTAACTATAGACCCGATATAGTCCGGCTATGAGTAACACACTTCTAGCCAAAATAACCTTGAATTTGGTTACATGTTGTTTTTGCCAAAATAATGATATTCCATCATGTAAGCAAAGTCAACAGTGATTACAAGCTGTTTGGTTTCATTTCTTCACTCATTTCTTTATCTAATTGTAGTCTATTCTTGGGCGATGGTTTAGACGTCTATTAAATTTCCAATTTTGCCTTGTTTTAGCCTAGACGTCTGGGCTGTGTTTGGACGCCTATTAGATGTCTTTTAAACACAAAATTGCTTGCTGGGTAATGATCTTTACAACAGAAGTGAAACTAACATTAGCTGGACAATGACTTTATTCTAGAGCTGTTGTAAAGCCAAAACAATCTCTGTTACTTTCATTTCCTATTATCACTGTAAAGCTGCTTTGATGCCCCACCTGGCGGATGTTGTGGATGAAGAGGTAGCGCTCCTCACAGAGGACCATCGAAGTGTCTACATACTGTTTGGTGAGCATGTTGAGCCACATGGTGAATCCGTCCACCATTGCTAGGAAAAGCACCCAAAGGAACTTCAGTATGTCCAGAATCCTCTGCACTACATCACTTCCAGTGCCTTGAGATACTGTAAAATCAGAAAGATGCACGAGGATGTCATGTGAAATTCAGCTTGTTTTCAGTTGCTTATGGTTAGGCGGTGATAAATCTCCATTTTAAAGGGAGGATTAAAGGATTAGTTCACTTCTGTATTAAAATTTCCTGATAATTTACTAATGTCATCCAAGATGTTCATGTCTTTCTCTCTTCAGTTGCAAAGAAATGAAGGTTTTTGAGGAAAACATTCCAGGATTCTTCTCCATATAGTGTCTTCAATGGGGTCCAACGTGTTGAAGGTCCTAATGTGAGTTTCAGTGCAGCTTCAAAGTCTCGACACGATCCAGCCGAGGAATAAGAGTCTTATCTAGACAAACCAGCGGACATTTTATTTTTTTTAAATAAACATTTATATACTTTTTAACCACTTTTTTAATCACCATTTTTAATTTCTTTTCGACTGAAGAAAGAAAGACATAAACATCTTGGAAGACGTGGGTGTGAGTAAATCATCAGGAAATTTAAATTCAGAAGTGAACTACTGCTTTAAACTCAAATGTTTGTGTCATTAAACCGGATGTGTTATTTAGGTCCAGTATATGGACAAAAGTATTGGGACACCTGAGCATTACATAATTAATAAATGCATTAAATGGAGTTGGTCTCCCTTTGCAGCTACAGCAGCTTCCACTCCTCTGGGAAGGCTTTCCATGAGTGTTTCTGTGGAAATTTTTGCCCATTAATCCAGGAGAGGGTTTGTGTGGTCAGGCACTGGTGCTGGACGACAATACCTGGTTCGCAATCTTCGTTCCAGTTCATCTCAAAGGTGTTGAGATTAGGGCCAGTCTGGTTCTTCCACACCAAACTCATCCAGCCGTGTCTTTATAGACCTTTCTTTGTGCACTGGGACACAGGCATGCTGGGATAGAAAAGGGTCTTCACCAAAATTGTTCCCACAAATTTGGTAGCAGAGCATTGTCTTGGTGTGCTGAAGCATTAAGATTCCCCTTCACTGGAAGTAAAGGGTCCAACCCCTGAAATACAACCCCACACCATCATCCCTCCTCCACCAAACTCTACAGTCGGGCAGGAAACGTTCTCCTGGCATCCGCCAAACCCACAGAGCATCCGAAACTGCATAGTGTCAGAGTAGGAACTACATCTGAATTTGAAGTCGCGTTGCTTCACTGCCACTCATAAAGCCTCTCCCGATGCCTCATGGGATAGTAAAGAGTCCATTGGATGCGCACTTCAGAATCTCACTGGAAATATCAGGTCATCCGGGTACTTTTCGGCTACTGTTTTTCAAATACTACACTGCAAAAAATGCTTTTCTTACTTAGTTTTTTTGTCTTGTTTCCAGTCCAAATATCTAAAAAATGATGAGTAAAATGACATAAGATATTATGTCCTGTTTTTCGGGGGAATTAATCAAAATTAAGTGAGTTGATGCTTAAAAAAAGCAAAATTATCTTCCAATGCGGTAAGAAAAATAATCTTAGTTCAAGCAGAAACAAGATTTTTATTTTTCTGACCCCATTGGCAGATAATTTTGCTTGTTTTAAACAAAAACTTACTTCATTTTTATTTATTTCCCCAGAAAACAAGACTAAATATCTAATGTCATTATTACTACTATAGTAAATGGATCTTGATTTAAGAAATGTTTGATATTTGGACTGGAAACAAGACAAAAAATACAAAGTAAGAAAAGCATTTTTTGCAGTATATGTATTGGGATATATTAATCTATCGGCGTATTTTGCATTCTATAAAGTAGGGAAGTATTCGATTTCGGACGCAGTGCATCAGACTGCCAGACGGAGAAGCGTGATTGGTCAGAACAGAACAGGTTTCCACTGCTCTAGAGTCCGGTGGCGCTTGGCACTGTACTTGTTGATGTGAGGAAACCCACTCCACGAAGCTCCCGCCGCGCAGTTTCTGTGCTGATATTAATGCCAGTGGAAGTTTGGAACGCTTTAGCATTGGAATCAGCAGAGCGTTGGCGACTTCTATGCGCATCAGCACTTCATTATTCCAGTTATTCCACTTCATGGCTGTTGTTCATAAATGCTTCCACTTTCCAATAATAGCTGAGCGTGGAATATCTAGCAGGGATAAAATTGCTTACTTACCCACATCTTCTCCTTCCTCTTGCATTTCTTCCACTTCCTGGGAATTCCCAACATCAAAAACCGCTCCATCCTCCTCAGCATCACCTGATACCCATTGAGAGAAACAAACATCTCAATATACCACTGTAATAAGATCAAATGTGGAACTGGTTGATTTGTCTACTTGTAAACCCAGAAAGCAACAAAGTGTCGCCCAGATCCGGCCCACATCTGGGCCGTGTGGAATGCGTGTGTACCGGACATAGACTGTAAAAAAAGATGGACGACACACATTCACTCTCTTCCATTGGTGAAAAGTGACATCTTTGGAAACACTGTAAACATCTTTGGAAAAACTGTATTTGCAGTGTAATTTGATTGTTTAGTTTCCCTCGCGTCCCATTAGACTACATGGGGAGGTGGGGTTTATGAGCTATACTGGGACCAGCCACCGGGGGGCGATCAAGACTCTGGGTTTATGAGCTATACTGGGACCAGCCACCGGGAGGCGATCGAGACTCTGGGTTTATGAGCTATACTGGGACCAGCCACCGGGGGGCGACTAGACTCTGGGTTTATGAGCTATACTGGGACCAGCCACCGGGGGGCGATCGAGACTCTGGGTTTATGAGCTATACTGGGACCAGTCACTTCCAGGGGGGCGATCAAGACTCTGGGTTTATGAGCTATACTGGGAACAGCCACCGGGGGGCGATCAAGACTCTGGGACTCTTGGCTTCACTTTTCAGGACTCGTGCGGCACGTTTGGTACGGGATGTGGGCCGGATCTGGGCCGGATCTGGGCCGACACTATGTTGTTGTCTGGGAAATATATCGCTGTATGTTTCATATGTCTGCGTTTAACCTGAAGCCTGAGAGGTTTGCTGTTTCTTTGCTTCGGCTCTCTGCTCTTTCTGCCTCTGCTGGCGCTCTTTCAGCGCTTCTTTTGCACTGGTGACCCAAGCATTGTACGCCAGCTGTGGGAAACATTTAACACACACACACACACACACACTTTACACACGTATCCCTGCAACAACCGCCTTACCAAACATACAACAGAGAGCAAACTTAATACAAGCGCGTTTCACCTGAAAGGCCGTTTGTTTGCGAGGTTTCTGTTCCTCCTGAAAGGATTCATCTTCCTCTCCGCTGTCAGACTCAAACATGTAATATTCCCCAGAATGCAACACTAAAGCAAAGACAATCAACAATATTTAAACTCCTGCAGCATTTTTGCTTCCCTGATAATATGTTCATTTTATTAAACTTGACATATACCAGTCGCATGATCCATCCAAGGATACTGCCATCGTTTGGACTTTGACAACTGTCTCTCTTTCTTCTTTCCCTTGGCGTCTATGAGGTGAAACACACACACACACACATATATTAGGGATGTATGGCTGATGCAGTGGCATTCTCATTTCCTGGCTACAGATTTCATGCATCACATCACTTATTCATTCTTATTTTAAACCACAGCTGATCAATGTTATATTAGTTTAAATGTTAATGCATCTGTACCTGCGGGCTGCTCCTCTACATCAGAAGTTTTGCGTCCTTCCTTGTACTTCTGCTGTTTTTCACGTATGCGATTCATCCTGAGGAAACATGAAGATTGAATATATAGAGTGACTAGAGCTCGATAAGTTATGGAAGCTTGTGTCCAACATGGAATAAAAAAAATTGCAACTTTCAATTTGGACTTTATTTCTCACAAATTTGTGCTTATGCAATTTGTGTTTATGCAAATTATGAACTCAGAATTGCGAGAAATAAAATCAGAATTGTGAGTTTATATCTCGTAATTGTGACTTTTTTTTCTCAGAATTGCGAGTTTAATCTCATAATTGTAACTTTTTTCCTCAGAATTTCAAGTTTATATCTTATAATTTAATTTTTTTCCTCAGAATTGTGAGTTTATATCTCGTTATTGTGACTTTTTCCTCAGAATTGTGAGTTTATATCTCGTTATTGTGACTTTTCCTCAGAAATGTAAGTTTATATCTCGTTATTGTGACTTTTTCATCAGAATTGTGAGTTTATATCTCGTTATTGTGACTTTTCCTCAGAATTGCGAGTTTATATCTCATAATTGTGACTTTTTTTCCTCAGAATTCAAAGTTTATATCTCGTATTGTGACTTTCCCCCCAGATTTTCGAGTTTGTATCTCATAATTGTGGCTTTTTTCCTCAGAAGTGCGAGTTTATATCTCATAATTGTGACTTTTTTCTCAGAATTGCGAGTTTATATCTTGTTATTGCGACTTTTTCTCAGAATTGCGAAGTTTGTATCTCGCAATTGCGAATTCTGAGGGAAAAAAGTCAGAAAAGTTGCAATAATCTTTCTCTGTTTTTTACTCTGTAGCAAAAATAAGCTTTCATATGTAGGAAATTATTTTTTATTCATTCATTTATTTTTATTATGGCAAATAAAAGGGCAAAGTGTTCACTCACGATTCCTTCAGCTGTTGAATTGACTTCTTCTCTGCCTGCTGATGGAAATGCATGTTCTTTATAATGCTGGCGCGGAAAAGCTCGAAACCCCTTAATGCACAGACACAGAAAATAAACTTTATGTTATACACATCCCAACTTATTACCTGAATCACTTATTCACTCTTTTCGTTGCATTCCATTCAACTTGGAAAGACAAAATTCTAAACTTCATACTTTAAAAAATATGCATAAAAAAAAAAAAATCTATTTTGGTTCTTTATACATCATCAACTTTTAAGAATCAGACTCAGGGTCATAAGTCAGATATATCCAGCAGGAATGTTTCACATCTAACTCCGAATGGGTTGCATCATTGCATGAAATAACTGTCCTTTCTTTCTTACCGAGAGGCCTGTCGCGCCGAAGCTTGAAGATCTGAAGTTACATGCAAAAAATAAAAGCTGAGGAAGACTCTCCTCTGAAGCAGGAGGAAGAAGAAACAGATACTGTCCCAGATAATGCCGGCCTCTTCCACAGGCAGAGAGCAATCCTTATCACACACTGATTTAGCTGAGGAAGAAACACACACACACACACAGAACCATTACATTTGACTGTGCCGTGGGTCTGAGATTTAAAATATGTGGTGCACAAACCCTAGGGAAATGTAGAAAATAAAATATATTTTACCAATATTACAAGCATTGGCTGATAGTAACTGAAAGTAACGTATCTGTGATGGAAACGCGGCTGCAGACAAGAAGGGAAAAGTGACTTACGATCATAGTAGCCTTTGACGGTGCACACCAGACTGAAGAGCTGAATGACCCAGCAGAAGTTCTTCTGCATCTCCAGCACAAACACACAGGCCAGGATCTGACACAACACACACAACTCTTAGTAGTTGTTAATATACTCTAAACAATGCTGGGTTGTTTAAACCCAACTTTGGGTCAAATATGGACAAACCCAGCCATTGGGTTACATTTTTAACCCAACGTTTGGGTTTGTCCATATTTGACCCAAAGTTGGGTTTAAACAACCCAGCATTTTTCAGTGACGCACCGATTCCACATTTTCCAGAACGAGTGCGATACCGATACTTTCATTTATGGTACTCGCCGATACTTAGTACTGATACATGTATTTTTCACTACATTTGTAATTTTTAAATGTATTGGGATGAAAAACCAAAAGAATATGAATCATATTAGTTGGCTTAATTTGTTCATCAAATATATATTTTCTTGCATTGTAAATGCATTGTATGAATCCTCGTTTTACCACAGATATATATGCGTTCCTATATGTGACCCTGGACCACAAAACCAGTCACATGGGTCAATGTTTTGAAATTGAGATGTATACATCATCTGAAAGCTGAATAAACAAGATTTCCATTGATGTGTGGTTTGTTAGGATATGACAATATTTGGCCGAGATATGACTATTTGAAAATCTGGAATCTGAGGGTGCAAAAATATCGAAACATTGAGAAAATCTCCTTTAAAGTTGTTCATTTATGTTGGCGATTGTGCAGCATTCACTCACAGAAATAAAAAATGTATATATTTACTGTAGGAAATTTACAAAATATCTTCATGGAACATGATCTTTACTTAATATCCCAATGATTTTTGGAAATATGCGCTAATTTGCATATAATTTAAAAAACTAAATCTGAGTATTGGATAAAGCCAGGTTAAAAATTATTTTTTCATTGTGTTCACATATTAGATGGGAAAAAAATTACAGAGGGATTTATGGATATCTACTTTTGTTATCCTGTAAATCAGAATATACTGACAATAGCCTTAAAATTTTAATTTTCGCCATGTTTTTTGGAATAAAATGTTATATAAATCAGGCTAGGTATAATATATTTATAAATCTCTCTGTAAATGTCTTCACAATATAACTAGGTACAAGACTGGAGAGTTTGGTGTATAGAGGTGCTACTGAAGTAGCCTGGGAAAACCCAGACAACTTCCGGCAAATTTAGATTTGCTCTGCAAGTAGTCTGGCAAAGAGCTCATTCAAGCCCATTTCCATGCCGTGGAAATCGCGGCACCAATCAGAAACGTTGAGGTGGGCTTTACACGATGACGATCGCTCTGATTGGTTTTAGGTCTAGTCTATCCAATTGTGCCCAGAGGCATTTGAGCGACGTCCACTCCGTTGGTGAAGCGCACTCAACTTTTAACTAAATGCATTATTATATTCAAATTGCAAACACATGAGGACAGTCTCCATGAAAGACCCACTGGCAGATGAACGTGCTACTACATTTCTCTCCGAAACGGTAGGAAATTAAATTAGATTTAATAGAGGATTTTAACTGTGACGAGATGATTGACAGGACAGTTTACGTGACAGGACGCACGCGACAGATCCGTCCTATAAAGATGATGAAGTAGTATGTCCTAAAGCTTGCCTACTTTTTTGCTACACATTCAAAAGTAAATACATTTTCTTCACAAAAAGAGTACATACTTTTATGGCGTAGTGTAACATAGGCGAATTGGGACGCAGCATATGGCTTTACACATGACGATCGCTCTGATTGGTTTTTGGAGTTTTAGGTCTATCCAATTGCGCCGAGAGGCATTTGAGCGACGTCCGTTGGTGACGCCCCTTTGGAAATGATTTGTCTATGGAGCTTTGCCAGACCATAACTCAGTTACTACTGAGAATGGTCTGGTTTTAACCAGGCTAATACTGAAGTGGAGATTTTGAGAAAATGGGCTTTAAAGATTTATCATCAGCCAATGAGATTGCGCATTCAGCCCTTTTACTTTCACGATTGGTTGCTGATAAAAAGGAAATGACCATATTTGGATCCGACAGCATTGTACAGGAGAGAGAGAGCTTTCTAACGGTGTGTGTGATGACGGAGAAGACAGAGATCGCGGAGCAGCGGGAGGATTTACAACGCCAACTTTTGTTGAATTTATGAGAAATCTACAGACGCAAACAGACAAAGTGTAGTAAAATAAAGACCTAAATGTGTATTTCAGACTTTTTTTCACCACAAGTCTGAAATAAGACATGTTACTGAAGACAAATAGCCCAAAATCTCAAAATTGACCAGTGAAAAAAAAACAATGTTTTTGCCTGCCGTGTCTCGCCTTAAACACTTTTTTTAAAAGTCAGTTTAATGTCATTTAAGTTGAAATGACTTAAACATCAAAGTTGATTGTACTTAAAAAGTTAAAGCAGCAACTTTTTTTTTTTACAGTGTAATGAAGATTTTATCATGAGCCGATTCTGGTACCGATGCATCCCTAGTTGTTAGATCTATGCGTAGTTAAATGGTGTTCACTCACAGAAAGGATGTTTTTAGAGATGATCACGGCCACATTGTACATGATGAGACAGTCCCACATGACCAGACGTGTGCGTGACGGTTTGATCAGGAGCCGTGTGCCGTAGAGAAGGAAGAAGAAGCAGGCCGTGAGATAACCCAACCCGAACACGCTGATCCGGGTCGCTCCGGTCACGAACACCACCGTCAGCACGAACCAGAACATGTACCGGAACACCAGCACCTTCGCCATGTCCAGATACGACCTAGAGAGAGAGAACACCACTTCTAGAGTTTCTGGAAAATAGAGTTTCACAACTTGAAGAATGTTGACAAGATGTCAACAAGATCAATATTGACTTGGTGAAAAAAGAGACTGAGTGAAAAAACCCCCGTACTTAAAAAATACGCCGTGTTAAAGCTCCTTTTGCACCAGATCCCTGACTAGTAAAGCTGTTTATGGCTCATTCATTAGTAATAATGTACCTGCAGTTGATGAAGTTCGGGGCCGGGTTGAAGGGCATTTCCTCCATGGGATCCGGGTTGTCTTTGTTCTCTCCTCCCATGACCATCCACTCTTCCTTTCTCTCATTTTCGAACACCATCCACTGCTGGGACGCACACATCAGCAGAACGAAGTCCGCTGCAACACATCATTTGCAAACATTTTATGCATTTTGGAGGGGCGTCAGATTTCACTATATCCACCTTTTCTTTCAATGCAGAAGCAAATGATTTCTTGTGCATTTGTGAGATTCTCGTTCTGGTATATAACTAGAAGAATATAAGTGTAGCCACAAACTATAGTGAAATTATTTGCACTACAAACCAGTGAGTTTATAATTATGATAATAGGTATAACAAATACCAACATTGAACTACTGTTTTAGCTCAAATATTTGCAAGTAGCTGACACCAGAAGCTTTGCGTATTCAATGGCCTGCTGTTATTAAACATAAGGTGTATAGAGGCCCCGAAAAGTATTTTTACACTTAAGCCTCACTTAAAAATGAATTCAAGTCCCTGCATTAGATAACAAACTAGGTGTTGATGGTCTCTGGGTTTTATATGATAAAACAATAGATATTCTGTTCAAAATTAAGCCTAATAGTCCCAGACAGCAACACAGTGTCTGCCCAGATCCGGCTCACATCTGGTCCGTGTGGAGTCCATGTGGGCCGGCACAAATCCATAGTTAATGTTGCCCAGATCCGGCTCACATCTGGTCCATGTGGAGTCCATGTGGGCCGGATGTGGGCCGGCACAAATCCATAGTTAATGCAATGAATGTGGTGAGGAGAACTGACATCATAATGTACATGCACAAAAAAAAACGGCCTTGATATCAGTTGATTGAAAAGTCATTGTTCTCAGAAAAAGTCTAGAAATCATTTGTTTGCAGAAGCCACACATTATTTCAGAATCTAATGTAATGACAGTCGTTCATTTTAGATTCAAGTGGCTTTAGTGTCCGAATACTTTTTGGGGCCACTGTAGGTTGTATAACTGGTGAGTAATTATATTGTGGTTCTGTTGGGTGTTCAGTTGAAGGTGTCACTTACATATGAGGTTCCTGGAGTTGGGAATGGTGTAGAAGTCAGGTAAGTAGATCCATTTAACCAGAGCTGAGTGGATCGTCACTGAGGTTCTCCATCTCCACGGGTAATCTATAGCCGTGTGAGAAAGCTCAGGTTACCAGAGTCAAGTCACTTACCGAGAAAACTCAAGAGACGCAGGGTGTGTTCCTGTAATTACTCTGTGGTAACTGTTGGTCACTGTACACACACATCAGCATGGTGAGTCTGATGTAGGATTAGCTTAAACTAGCCTAAACTGGATTTTACCTGACAACTGAGATGATTTGCACTGGTTAAGCTGGTATTTTCGATGGTTTTAAAGGGGTGGTATAATGCCCTTTTCACAAGATGTAAAATAAGTCTCTGATGTCCCCAGAGTGTGTGTGTGAAGTTTTAGCTAAAATACCCCACAGATATTTTTATATAGCATGTTAAAGTTGTCACTTTTTGAGGGTGAGCAAAAACACACCGTTTTGTGTGTCCCTTTAAATGCAAATGAGCTGCTGCTCCCGGCACAGGGGGCGGAGCTTCAAGAGCTCCTGTCCTTATACCTCACACACACATGCACTGAAAATTTAAAAAAACTTTTCGCTTTTATGTTCAAACCGGAGTCGGACAATGATGGAGAGACTCAAGAAGAAGAGACAACATGTAGAACAGGACATTTCTGAATGCTTAGTTGAATTTATGTAGCTTATGTGTAGTTATCTTCTAGTCATTGATTAGCATATTCTGTCTTGATAATCTATAAATCGTGTTCAGGGGGCGGGGTTTATGTAAATTCTAGGGTTGGTGATGTCACTAACCCGGGAGGAATGTGGTGTAGTCTCTACCAGCCGTTTGTTGTAGTTCTTAAAAAGTGATTTCTGTAAAAGCAAATATCTCCCTTTGCTTTGAACTTTGAGCGTCGTAACTTTGCAGATGTTGTTTATGATCAAACAGCAACATTACACACTCACTAAAGTTAGAAAAGTCAAATCATAATCAACCACCCCTTTAAGTCAAGTCAAATTTATTTTGTATAGCACTCTTTAAAATACTACAGTAGTCACTCCCTAATCTCTGAGCCTGCAACAGAAGCTTAATCATTAAAAGATCACGATCTTGATTCAAACAGCCACGTGATCTTATTCCTAAATGACAGTGATTCAGCTCAGTCTATTAAACCTTTGACAAGTACGATCACAGGAAACATTCAGATCTGCGTTGGCGCTGGCGCTGACCCAAAGAGAGTATTTGTCATGTATAGATATCAGTGATGCGCGGGTCAATATATAAACAACCCGGACCCGACCGACGTTTTCAACTAACCCGCCCGCAACTCGGACCGCAAAAAAAAAGAAAGAAAATATTGTACCCGACCCGCTTCCTGACCCAGATTTTTTAAAAGTAGGCTAGTAAATGCATAGCAAGAAATACACATGAAAAAGCCAGCACTTTGGTCATTATCTTTCATTATTTCGGCAACTTTGCTCTTTCTGTTTGTGTATTTGCGGAGCTTCCACTCCCCAGTCTTCACCTTTTCTCTTGCCGCCTCCATCTCTACCTGCAGACTGAGCTCGTGCGTCATCTTCGCGCCAGTTATTCAGCCAATAAAGTGTAGGCCTATGTATTTCATAGAAAATTGCATGTGAGCGGAGTGGAGCGGGAGCAAGCGGGCGGATCTTGGACAGAACGCAGAGCGGCATTTTTAAAAGGATGGAGCGTCGCCCTATTTCCCGCTCCAATTTCGCTCCGCGCACACCAAGATTCTGAAGCATGCTCAGTCAAGCCTGACTCAGTCTATTGTTGATGACTGCAAGATGGATTCTATTTTCAGTCAAAACTCGGCTCAATAATGGAGTTCAAAAAGTAGGCTACTTCAAAAAGGAAAATAAGAAGTCATACACGTGTAAAACTAACTATTATGTGGTAGAAGAAAACGACATCGTTTCAGTCAGTAGGCCTAAAGATTAATTTTGGAATCTAAAAAGACACATCTCTCGAAAACATGCAGTGTGATATGTGAACACGCTGGGAAGAAAGCAAAAGGTTAGCAAATTGAATACGGTAACTTAAAGTGTAGCCTAAATTAAATACAGCGTAAAATGCAAACAATTGATACAAGCCCATTTAAATTTTAATCCTGCGCGCTGCGCACAAGTTCAGTTATAAGAATGTTGTCCTAATAGTTAATTTAGCCTAGGCCTACTTTTAAAACGTTTATGTATATTTATTTTATATTTTTGTTTATATAAATTTTATTTATATTATTAGGCCCATTTATTCGTTTTATTTTACAGCAGTTTGTGTGTACAATGGATATAAGCCCATTTAAATTTTAATCGTGCGCGTTGCACAAAAGTTAACTTATCAAAATTCTGGCCTAATAGTAAATTTTTTATGTAGGCTATATTTTTGTTTATATAATTGTTATTCATATTTATATTATTAGGCCCATTTATTCGTTTTATTTTACAGCAGTTTGTGTGTACAATGGATATAAGCCCATTTAAATTTTAATCGTGCGCGTTGCACAAAAGTTAACTTATCAAAATTCTGGCCTAATAGTAAAATTTTTATGTAGGCTATATTTTTGTTTATATAATTGTTATTCATATTATTAGGCCCATTTATTCGTTTAATTTTACAGGACTTTGTGTAGGCTATATTCCTTCTTACATAGGCCTAATTTGTCATTTGAAATAAAACATTTCTATTTGAAAAATGTTGTTGTTGCTCATTAGTTCTTTAGGAGGTAAGGCTGTGGTCTAAGCTACAGTGATATAGGCTACATGTAGATTTTTTTTCCCCTTTTTGGAGCGAGCGGGGGGCGATTTGAGTGGAGCGCGGATCAAACTGCGTTGAGCGCTGATCGAGCGATAATGAGCGGAGCGGCCTGATGAGCGGGGGAGCGGAGGGGTGGACAGTTCCGTGAGCGATGAGCGAAGATTCTCACCGCTCCACTCCGCTTATGCTCTCTATACTACTATATAAATTACAAAGGTTTAATTGGCATCTTTATTTCAAACGACCCGACCGACCGCGACCCGAATATCATTAAAAATATTTTTGGATGACTCGTAACCGCGGGTAACCGCGGGTGACCGCAGGCACCCGCTCATTTCGGATCAACCCGCGCATCACTGATAGATATGAAACAGCTTTACAATTAGTCTTTTCAACCACAGTTTAATTATTTATCACAGAAGTACTGGGATAAAAGAATATAATTCAGCTATAAACACTGATGTCTACAGTAGCGATCAAAATAGAGTAAATCACCTTTTGAAAGAAACTCGACAAATTACACCGTTACACCAGTAAGTGGCGACAAGTGACTGTTAAAATATGTATTTGTCATTTAATTATTCATTCAAGAGATTCTTTCAAAAACACAGACTCATCCAGTAATGAAACGAGTTATGTATTTATGAGCGAGTCTTTGAATCATTCACTCGACCTGAATAGAATAAAATTAAATAAAAGCATTCTAATTAATTAAATATTTTTAATATTAATATTTAATATTTTGTCAGAACCTCTAGTAAATTATATGTTATTTTGTTTAATTGTCTATCCAGAATCATGGGAGAATCATGATCCCAATCTTAAACAAAAAAAAATATACATTTTCAATTTATCCAGAATCGTGCAGCTCTAGTACAGTGTATCCGGGTAAGGTTGAATATGCTTTCAGTAGTTGTGTAATTTGTTATTTATTTGTTATTAGAGGGGTTTTAATCACTTTAAAACAGGTTGAGATTATTTATTTAACACACCATACTTCTTATTTATATTTCCTTGCATTTGTACATACCGTCTATTTTTGATGTTGTGTATTTGTAAATATTTTTGTACTGTATATTGTTATTTCCCATTTACTTATTCTTTTTTCATTCTTTTTATTATCTGTGTCTGTGACTCTAAAAACAGTTCATCTTTTAAACACACATCTCAAGATTTCTGTTCTGTTCCATTTCATCAATCTTTTTCTAAACCAATATAAAACAACCCGTATATTGCTTTTAAGTTAGAGAAAAAGGATAGCTGTCAAAAGTGATGTGGTGATATTGATATATTGATCCAGACAAGCCTCACCTATGCAGAGCGCAGGAGGGATGCCCACACACAGAACGTACTGGTATATCATGAAGACGACCAGGAACAGGCAGTACTTTGACCAGATCTTGGCGATGGCTGCTCTGCGCCGCCGCACCACGATGGCCACCAACCAGCAGCCGTGGATAATGACCAGGAAGTTCATTCGCTGGCCAATGACATTCACAGTCATGAGGAAGCAGATCTAGAGAAGCAGATTATCATCAGATTTAATTAATTGTGCATTGATAGCAACTGATATTGAGAAATGGTTTGAGAAAATCTATTCGGAAACATGCAAAGATCCTGCTAGATTCCCAACCAATTTGCCATTGCTGTGATGGAGTGTTTTGATTTTGTAATTATGCATAATTTATAGATATTACTACAGTAACTCCATGTAACATGTGTAACAAGGACACTATAAAATAAAACGTAACCCTTTATTTTAAGGTGTCCTTGTTACAGTGTAATTATACATTTGAATACTGATTGATATTAATTAACATACTATAAGGTTATGATTAGAGTTAGTTGCATGTAATTATGCATAATTTATAGTCATTACTACAGTAACTCCATGTAACGTGTAACAATGACACTGTAAAATAAAGTATAACCATATATTTTATCGTGTCCTTGTTGCAGTGTAATTATACATGTAAGTACTGATTGATATTAATTAACATATAATAAGGTTAGGATTAGAGTTAGTTGCATGTAATTATGCACAACTTATAGTTATTATTACAGTAACTCCATGTAACTTGTTACAAGGACACTAAAATAAAGTGTAACCCTTTATTTTAAGGTGTCCTTGTGGCAGTGTAATTATACATTTGAGTACTGAGTGATATTAATTAACATAATATAAGTTTAGGATTAGAGTTAGTTGCATGTAATTAAGCATGATGTATAGTTATTACTACAGTAACTCCACGTAACGTGTAACACAAGGCGTTTAGTCTAAGAGGAACTCGTACTTCAAGGCCAAACTTGTAGAAGCTGTAGTTGAGCAGGTATTTGATGCAGTGCAGGAGACTCTGGTCCAGCGTGTCACGGGTGGCCTGAGGAAAGATGACGGGGATTGTGGGAGGCGAGCGCTGCTGTCGTCTGTAGTGATGAATCTGGTGCCGGTACACAGTCGCCTCGAACACCAGCAGCATCAGGACCAGCAGATGATCCTAACCACACACAACACAGAGCTGGTGTGACCGTGTATGATGGAAAACTAATTATCAGGGATACACAATATATCGACAAAATATCGCAAATGTATATATCGTGATATGCGTATCCCAACGGCTTGCAATAACTGGAGTCATGAACAAAAGACGAAGAGAAAATCACTCACTCTCGGCTGAATCACTTTTGTAGTTTTAATAAGAATCAGGATATATTTAATTCATACAGTGAAAACTAAGCAGTGTTTTATTATTACATTTGATTATTATTCAGTTTGTGTTGTTAAATAACCCTAATGTAGGATAACCTGAACCCCTGAACCCCGAGGTTTACACTGATGTTAAAGTAACACTTCTTACGCTACAGTAAAACACTGATGTTCACTGGCAGAAGCTGGAGGGAGGTTTTCTCGTCACAGAAAGAATGTCAAACACACATGTAGGTTTAGGTTATATCATTTTAAATATATTTGAAAGATATATCAAATTTATCTTACATACTTTAAGCATTATCGTATTGCATATCGAATATCGTATTATTTAATGAGTTATCGCATTTTTCTTCAATATCGTGCAGCCCTAGCGGTAAGTGAGAATTGCAGAATAAAAAAATATTAAAACTGCACTGTATAACTCATTTTGCATGTTTGTGATACGCACAAGAATGATACTTCAAATAATATGGCTTGGATAGAAAAGGTGTGCTATTACTTTACACTACTGGTCAAAAGTTTTAAAAAAATTAAATAATTGTATATTTTGTAATGTGCATTAAAAATTTAATTGTCTGATTTTACTTGTAAAAAAATCTAGATACTATAGTTTTATCGGCCAATATATCGGTTATCGGCTTTTAAATATGAAGAATTATTTACTTTAAGCAATATCGTATCACATATCGAAAGTCGCATTATTTAATGAGTTATCGCATATCGCATTTTTCTTCAATATCGTGCGTCACATACACAATATGACCAATATGAGGCAATACTTCTGTAAATGGTATAAAACTTTACAAGGAACTTGTATAACGTAACTCACAGTGCAAATTGTGAAGTGTAAAGTGACAGTAGCCTAAACCTGCAGCTGTTCGAGTCAATAATGTTAATCTGAACAACAAAAGACGAAGAGAAAACCCCTCACTGCTCTTGACTGAGAAACTTCAGGAGCTTTAATAAGGACTATTTTACATTCGATTACCTGAATACTTCTGTTAGACACGCCTCACAAACTTAAAGCAATGTTTATTTCTTTGTTGTATTTAGGTTATTTTACTCATATTTCTTATTCTTTTTCACTGTTAGATTTTAGTCGACTACATCTATTGTAGATTTAAGGGCCGTTCACACCAATGACGATAACTAGCGATAAAAATCGTTAGAATAGCAGAGTCTCAACTATAATGATAACGCACAGAGAAACGATGTCTTTGGAAATACATTCAGAACGATGTTTTACAGCTGATAAAACATCGACAGCCAATCAGAATCCATCCTGCTTTAAGAACTCGAGCATTTAAAGCAGTGGGGATTTCTTTAAGACTGCAAGGGAAGCTCGGCTTCCCCTATAATGTCAAAAAATCAATGGTCAAATATGTACAGTGTTAACATTTGATTGACATAAAATGCGTTAGAACACGTTCATCTCAAAGACGAGTTCATTCAGAATCAGCTACATACAGCAGGTCAGCTGACTCGATCTCCTTCTCATACATTCCCGTAGCGTCACATTTCCCTGTTGAAGCCCAGCGTCAGTGACTTCAGTGGGACTTCTTTGAACAGTTTTTTTCAGTGCTTCGAAACTAGACGGTGATTGGATAAATGCTGGGATTATGTCCCGCCCGCGGACGCTCAGCGTCTCTGGAGTGAATGAGGAGTGGCCTGGACTCGGGCTTCTGCGTGATGATAGAGAGCCTAAGTCCCTCCCCTCCGCTTCCGGCTCATGGGACCTTATTTCGGAAAAAATATGTATGGTAGTCAATGGCGAGAGACAACTTATCTTTTTATTCCATCTGAACTGTGCCCTGAATTACACATATAGAATAGAATAGAATAGAATAGAATAGAATAGAATAGAAAAGAATAGAATAGAATAGAATGAGGCATTTATATAGCGCTTTCATATGTACTACTGTACACCCAAAGCGCTTTACAATCATATCAGGGGATCTCTCCTCAACCACCACCAGTGTGCAGCATCCACTGGGATGATGCGACGGCAGCCACAGTACAACGGCGCCAGTGCACTCACCACACACCAGCTATAGGTGGAGAGAGGAGAGAGAGTGATAGAGCCAATTCAATGTAAGGGGATTATTAGGAGGCCATGATTGGTAAGGGCCAATGGGTGGAAATGTGGCCAGGACACCGGGGTTACACCCCTACTCATTACCAGAAATGCCATGGGATTTTTAATGACCACAGAGAGTCAGGACCTCGGTTTTACGTCTCATCCGAAGGACATATGATGTTTGTCAATTTAAAAGATAATTATGAAAGTCAAGAAAGTCGCAGTTTGTCATAAAACAGAAGAGTAACATTTAGTTTTATGTGAAAATCGCTCAATGAACTCCATCTCTCGTCTCGCACTATGTCCGTATGTGTGCAGTCTGGTATAAAACACTCAGGCATGACGGCGTAACGTTACGATTATAACTTAAGTCTTATAACGTAAGACTATAGAAAAAATGACAGACGTCACATGTGCGCCTTTTGGTTTTGTAGTCTTTGTAATTATGTATTTTCACAGTCTTATACCTCAACAGTTTTACATCAAACTGCGACTTTCTTGACTTTAAAATGTATCTTTTAAATTGACAAACATCATATGTGTAATTCAGGGCACAGTTCAAACGAGATCAAAATATTTGTTGTCTCTCGCCATTGACTACCATTACAATATTTTTCCGAAATAAGGTCCAATGGTGGTCCACCGGAAGGGGAGGGACTTAGGCTCTCTATTGGAGGGTCTGTCGAAAGGCTGCATCTCCTTTTGATTGACAGCGATTTCATACCATAAACAGTCGCTGATGCTGAAGCTGTTCGAGCTCAGTCCCATCACGGAGTTTTTCAAGTGTAGTCGAAAGACAAACTGCTGAAACCTATTTCTTTGTGTTTGCTTGTCGAAATTGCTAGCCAATTTTCATAATGCATTTCACACAATTAAACGTTTATATATTTATTATATTATTACTTATTATATTTTTTATATTATTATTAGTAGGCTAATAATTAAAAAAAATATTATTAAAATAATTACAAAAATATATTATTAGTAGTAGTATTATTATACTTTATTATATTATTATTTATGCCTTTATTATATTATTACATTTATACAATTATACCTAACTCATTGCCATTGAGAGGACACTGGTCACGTCACTGGAAAAGACGCCTAGTTGGCACGACAGGGTCACAGAGCATTTTCTTGAAAAGGAACGTAGGGCAGAATTTACGTATAAATCAATGGACAATTTTTATGATGTAGGCCGAAAATGAGCTTCCCCTGTTTGACAGACCAGCAGCCGCCACTGAATTAAAGTGACAGGCGACAAAACTACGGCACGCTTCAAATAAACAGAACGCTATCGTCCGATGGTGTGGACTGGCCTTTAGTCGACTAAAACTAAAATATGACCAAAACTAAATGCCCTTTTAGTCAAAAGACTAACTAAAACTAAAACTGGTAACTCAAAGGATATATTTAGTAATGAATATTAGCATACAGCTATAAAGTATACAGGAAGTATTATTTATAGTACTATACTCGAACTGTAGTGTGTGACGTTGTTGTCTTTCGACCTTGCATTTTTATTATTTTTAACTAATTTTGTGTAAAAAACAAAACACACATTTGATCAAATAATGAAGTGTCGAGACTTAAGGGTCAACTTTTTGACCAAAGAATTTGCATGACCTTTTTTCTTTTAAATATAACATTTAGAGATTGAAATTGCATGTTTTAGAGTTGAACATAACTTGATAAACATATGGCACTATAAGTCACCATGAAATCAATATTGACAATTCTTTATGGAATATTGCAGTATTTATCCATGATTTATCCGTGCTCATTATTACTACTGTTTTAAATTCACGTTCCTGGTAATATTGAATCAGAATAACTTCTCTTCTGTGATGATGAGGGCGGGGCAACCTGTCAATCACATGAGATCAGCAAATAGCAAACCACAACCATCCAATCAATCACTCACAGACTAAATCAAGCCCCGCCCACATTTGTTCTTGTTCCAGAAGCGTTTCACTCGGATATACGGCACTTTAGGAAAGAAAAGACTGAAGTGAATCTCACCTTGCTGTATCCAAGGGCAGTCGCATGTTTCCTAACACCGAACCAGTTGGCCGGGTCGACAGGCGCTCGGTACAGGGTGGAGTTCAGCACTTCATCGGTTTCTAGACTGGTCTCATTCGCCATTGGCTACAGATACGAAACGAGAGAAAGAGTAAACATGTGTCCACCAGTTTTTCTGTCCCCACCAAAAGTGAAATGTTTACCAACATAACGTCATCATTTTGCATCTGTTTAGGACACGTCACAATCACTGAATGGAAAGAAACATGCGAGAATAGGCAAAGTCCTGTCAGCAGAATAGACGAATTACTCTGAAGAGGAAAGTTTGACCGTTTATATGGCGTCAAACACAAGCCAGCCTGAGCATTTGTAAATCACCTGAGAGAAACAAACCACTTCTTTCCCCTTAAACATCCATAAAATGCAAGACTAAACACATCAACTTTATCCACGCTTGAGGACATTTGTTTAATTAGTGTTAAGTTTATGAGACGGTGTTGCGGTTGTTAATCTCGGTATACGTGTGGGAGGAAGAGAACACTCGGTGCCTGAATGTGTTTAAAAGTGCCTGTGTAAAAGATTTTATGAAGAAAATGTGAGTGCTTGCTTGTGCAAAGTCATAATAATAGGGTGTTCTGGGTAGTTTGTGTCCACACTTAAAGTCTGTATGATATTCAGATCCCAAGATAAAATACATATGGCCTTTTTATCATCTACAAGCTACAAATTATATGTCTGGCTCTGAAATTTTTTGTCTTAAAACTAATAACACCTCTCCTCAATAACCCACATGATGTGAGAACACACACGTGTTTGTGAAACAAATGGCACAGGATACATTATCAAAATGTTTTATTATTGTTTTTGTTTTGCGCTAAAAAAAATCTTGCACACACACACAAAACCTAAAAAAATACACAAAAAACCTAAAAAATGTAATCTTTATTATCGCCATTGCAAAAAGTGTAATACTTGGTTACAGGGTTTGTTCAGATCATACAAGCAATTAAAGCATCTATCGCTCGAGAATTTGCTATTTTGTTAATATTGCGGTATGTAAATATGTAATACTTAATGTTCTTAACACTTTAAAATAACATGCATGAATGAGTTGAATAAATGCATAATGTTAAAAGAGTTAGTCGTGAAAAAAGATCTGAATGCGTGACTCGCGCTGACCGACACACGTCTGAAGTGAACGCACAGAAAGCCGCCTCTCACAAACTCAGTTCTCTTTCACGGCGTATTGCGCTTGATGCTCAAACACACATAATCACGTCATGATGCCCATCGTGTGCAGAATTCACATAAACACAGTCGGTTTGTTGGAGCGTTGCTATTTTGAGGAACTGAAATAGACTGAGCCATTGACCAACTGAACCTGCTCTAAAGTCAATCGCGCAGTATTTATTATTTATTTAAAGAGTAATGCACACCTATAGGGTCCACAACGCCCGTACTAGGGTGGTCCTTATTTTTAAAGTCTCCAATTGTCATGCTCTTAACCCTTCAAATTGTTCCTTTATATAAGAAAATACAGCATGCCAATTTTTATGGCAGTAACATAATAATTACTGGTAGCTCAATAGCTTTAAACTTTCTGAGATTTTGATGATTTTCATAAAAACAGATCATTTGAATTGGTATTGTACCTGGCTAGTAAAATTCCAAAAAAAAATCTCCATAAAAATATCTAATGCACCTTATATTCCTAAATATGTATTTTAGATACATATCTCAGTTTACTTATTGTAGAAACTAAATCCAAATTAATCCATCCATGACCCGGTTTAGCAGATTTACCTTTCCTGGTGGAATCAATACATATTTCTATTGATGATCACCTTGGTTATTGTTTGGGTTTAGAGCACATTTTTTGGTTTAAAAAATGACATTACCTTCATTGAAATTGACCCGGAACTTTGGCCGAATCAAGCAGATTATCAGGAGGCACAGGCAACCATACATGCAATGAAAGTAGTCAATGATCACGCCGAGAGAGGAGTGGCTCTGACTCATGAACACCATGGCTATCTCACACACTCTGAAGAACAATAGCAGTTTCTCCTTCATGTGGTGGAAGATCACCGACGGATCTATCCAGACTGCAGAAAGTCAACACCGGCTGCTGAGCATCACAAATGAGGGATTGTTGAAAACTTTGTGCTTTTTTTGAGATTGTTGTCATTGTTGTCATGTCAGTGTTGCTCTGATTTCAATAAAATGTAGTTCATTTGCAGCAACTTTTAATATTACTTGCATATCACAATAACGCCGGACAGCTTAACATAGGCAATCTTCCACATGATTGAGCTACCTCTAAATATATATTTTTGTGTCAACATTTTTGCATATTTCTAATTTTGAAGTTAAAAGGAACAGTTTAAGAGGTTAAGACACTAACATTTTGCACAACTTTTTTTTTTATCTTGATAAGGACCACCCTAGCCCGTACACTTTGCTTATTACACACACTCTCCTTATTACACACACACACACTGCTTATTACACACACACACTGCTTATTACACACACACACTGCTTGTTACACACACACACTCTGCTTTTACACACACACACTGCTTATTACACACACACTCTGCTTTTACACACACAGCATCACACAAACATGCCAAATATTAAAAATAAAACGATTACAATGTAAAAGATTATTATTGTGTACATAAAGATATGGTGATTCCGGCTTGTCCCATAGATGGCCCCGCTTTAACCTCACACACACACACACACACACACACACACACACACACACACACACACACACACACACACACCATTCCTCCATGTAAATAGCGAATCCGTCATGGCTCGAGCGCAACTGGCTTTTAAAGGGAATGGGAGATGAGACTCTGATTGGTTTATTTCACGTTACGGCCAAAACACACCCATTACTCACTAAGAGAATAGAGACGACCCTTTTAGACCATGCGCCGGGAGCGCCGACCATTTTCCCTGTCGTTAAACTAGCAAAAGTGGATTCGGACACCCTGAAAAGTGCACTAGCGCCGTGCGCTTTAGACCATGCCCATAGATCGTTAAAATAAGGCCCTTAATTTTTGTTTTTTGAACATTCAAGCATGAAAACCTATTCTAGTAGAGACCAAAAAGGTGGTCTTCTCTAAACACTTCTAACCAATCACGCATTAGTGTGTGTGTGTGTGTGTCTCACCACGGTGCAGTTGTTGGAGTACTCCGCTGGGTTGACCACACTGAGCTGGTACAGCATCTTGCAGACGATGATGACACAAACCCAGATGGTGGAGATACAGGAGGCCATGGCTCGGAAACGGCCGTAAGGAATGGCGAAACTCCACAGCACCACCAGCACCAAGTTCATCGCCGACGGCTGTGAATGAAGCGGCAAAACCAGAGAGTAAAAACAAGTGCGAAACACTGACATATTATCACCTCATAACCAGCAGACGTCTGTTTCTCTGGTGCACAGCGAGACTACATACAGTCAAAACAAAAATTAATCATATCATTTTTTATATATTTTTCACTAGTGTGTGCAGGACACTATAGTTCATTTATGTAAGTGAGGAGAGCAAAATAAAGTAAACTGTGACATATTAAACCCAAAAATTCTTCATACAGTGACTACCAGTGACATATACAAATTTGGGAGCAAATATTCCTCAGACACTTTGACCTGATCATGTTTTGCTGAAGTGTTTTTTCTTTAATTGACTGAACAAAATGAAGCATTGCTTGGTGATTGGTTGAGCTAAACTGGTATTATCTAATAGTGTAGTTAAATTTAACATCTGACAGATATTCAACATAATTCATGTGTGAGACAGTCTAACAGAAGGACGGACAAAACCAGTCAAATATCAACTGATTCTTGTCATATTTTACTATTTTCTAAACTATAGTGAATAAACTGTGATAATGTGAGAAATGTTGAAGGTGTCTGAGTAAATGTTGGTTTGACTGTAAATAACTGCAGGTTATGAAAGCAACATGATGACATGGTCTAGATATGAGAGCATGCAGACCTCTAGTAGTGCGACCCAGACGACAAAAAAAGCCACAATTTTGACGATGTGCAGCTCCAATACTCTCCAAATGAAGCTCTGGATGTGGGTCAAGGTGTCGGAGAACTTCGTAGACAACACCATAAGTCTGTCCATCACCAGTCCCCACTTGCTGGGTATCGCCTCTGAGAACGGAGCAAGAATGCACAGTAAAATTAGGGGTGAATGTTGGTGACCGTATGAGTAATGAACAGAGATGCACTGATGTATCTAATCGGTATCGGCCGATAAAAGCAATTATTACTGATTGTTTTTAAAGTCCCCCTGTGGTGAAAATCCAGCTTTTAATATTGTTTATGTGTCTATGTGATGTTTTAATATGCTTTAAGACAAACCATGTGTAAGTTCATAAGTCGACACCATTGCTGAGTATTTCCTCCTTAAAACTGCAGTGAACCAAAGACAGTCTCAAACACACGCTTTGAAATCGCTGGTGTTTCTGACGTCACAAACTACCTTGTAACCAATCAGATCAACGTGTGATCGTCAACCAGTGGATCTCTGAGCTGAGTGAGTGAGTGGAGGCGGGGCTCATTTGCATATTCATAGAACCATGTATCCTAAATGAGGCGAGGGTGTCGAGTTACATTCAAGATATTTTAAGGCATGAAGAAATTTTTTTCAAGGTAAAAACATTAAAATGTGTCATTTTGGTGATCAGAGATGAGTTTCAAAAGGGGTAAAATTATTGATTACAGGGAGGCTTTAAAAACAGCCGATGATCAGGACCGATTATATCCTGTCAATCAAAAGGGGGTGGAAAAACGTGTCAGACTCTTACTGTGTGTGAAGAAAATCTCTCTTGAGTTGAGTTCAGGGCTGTCAAGGTTAACGTGACAATAACAGGCTTTATTTGACCCTATGAATCACCTCAGGGTTGCCAGATCTGCAGTTCTTCCCTAAACCAAACATTATTTGTAGCGCCTCCCATCCAATAATTGCAAAGAGCTTTGTGGTTTGTTATTTGTGATAACAAATCTCAGCTTTCAAATTCTGTCCATTTTATGATGGAATTCAAACAATAAATAGCATTTTGACGCTCTTTATTGGCATTATGTGACGTGACGGATCCCTGTAGCGCCTCAGTTCAGTCTTTTTTTCCACTTTACTACAAGTTATAGCACGAAAAAAACATGCATGAACATCAGAAGGAGTGTTGAAAGATACAGTACAACTTACTGAAATGTATCATGTCTCAATCAGTGTTTAAGCCATGAAAACGTGTCATGTAACGTCGCATTTATCTCAGGAAAGTTATTCAATGTTCAGTTCGGTAGTTACCAATAAAAAAAAAAAACACTATATATGTATGTTTGAATAAATTTGTCATAAGACAAAAGTGTTCATGAAAACTACCTTATGTACTACCTTATTTATTTAAGTGTGATTATTATATCTGAAAAGAAATAACAGTTGAGTATAATAATTTGAGATCTGTTATTAATTTTAACCTCTAATATTATAGTAATGTACCAAATGAGAGGTTCGCTGTATAGTGTTTACAGCATTAGTTGGGAGAGATTTTTTCCTTCAAAGAAAATCAAACTATCCGTATCGTAAGATATCGTTCTGAAGAATCACTATCGGTATCAGCAGAGAAATTTAGTATCGGTGCATCTCTAGTATTTATCAATGTTAAGTGTAAAACTGCTTTCATCCGCAGCGTTTCTGACTCTCACCATCGACCTCTGATGGATCATCCCCCTGATCCGTGACCTGATCTTCCTCCTCACACCTCACTTCCTCTGTGGATCGAACCAAATCAGGATTCTCGATTCCTCTCTTCCTGTGGGGAAATTAACAGTGATAGTCAGAAAAATCACATTTTGTCTCAAATGTTTCTCACGGAGAGCAACACATCCTCTGGGAATGTGTCAGATTTAAACAAATATCTTCAGTAAGTCTGAAACTTAAAACTAAGTCACGCTTTTATTTAAAAATGTGACCCTGGATCACGTCACCAGTCACGAGTCGCACGGGTATATTTGTGGCAATAGCCAACAATACAATATATGGGTCAAAATTATAGATTTTTCGTCAATTTCCTACCGTAAATATATCAAACATTTATTTGTGTGAGTGAATGCAGCACAATCGCCAACATAAATGAACAACTTTAAAGGAGATTTTCTTGCACCCTCAGATTTTCAAATAGTTGTTCAATAGTCATATCTCGGCCAAATATTATCCTATCCTAACAAACTACCATACATCAATAAAACGCTTATTTATTCAGCTTTCAGAAGATGTATAAATCTCAATAAAAAAATATGAAAATTCCAATGTGACTGGTTTTGTGGTCCAGGGTCACATATATATTTAAAAAGAATACTATAACAGTGTCCTTTTTTACACCTCACATGTACACTTACTATAGCAACACACCCGTTTATAAGAGGGTGCACACTTATGCAGTCATTTTAAAGGTACACTGTTTTTTTTGTTTTTTTTTAAATGAATACATTTAAATAATGAGTCAACACATCATCAGTACTTTTGTCAATACATCGTGTTTATGTCTTACTCTGATTCACTATGTAAGCCTATTATAAGTGTTTATATTTTAGACCTGTCAGGAGGGTTTTGGCGGGAAATTGCGTACATTCGTCACTAGCCCGTGCGAGTCTCCTCATATACGTAAATAAAGATAACCAACGCCGAACAGAGGAGAGTCTGCTGGCAAAAAGAGACGCAACAGAGCTCGTAATAAAACAAGAATCAACATAAGCTTGGCTTTTCGGAGATGACGAGAACTGATTTGAAATGCTGTAAAAGCCACGCTTTTGTTATTGAACACATAAACTGTAAAGCATTATCAATTGTGAAGATCATTTAATTATGGTTGCTATAGACCTGTGCTGTTATTTATTTCTATATCTCTGTAAGGCTGGTTATATCTAATCGGGCTAGCAGTGAATGATTTATGCGCAGTAGGATAATCATATTCATTCACGCAGAGCCGAAGCACAACTAAAACACATGCAGATTTGTGTTTTAACCGCTAGAGGGGCAAAGGTTACATTTACATTTTTTATTCACATTTTATTCTCTGAAATGTATCACTGAGGTTTTCAGTGGCATTGGATAGGTTTTAATTTTACATCAAATATGCAAAATCTTTGTTTAATTTTTTTTACATCACAAAAAAACAGTTGTTTAGCAGGGGTGTGTGGACTTTTATATTCACTGCATATTATGCATAATTTTCCCTAAACTGAGCCCTAGTCTTAACAAGTAGGGATATTGTGATTAACTGATTTCACATTTTTTATTATTATTATTGTTATTATGTAAGGATTTGGAAGCTACAGTTGAAAAAAATCGAAATAAGTTTGTATTAAATAAAAAATTTAAATTCGGTAAAAATGTACCTAAAGTGAAAAAATGGCACAACAATGTTCTATGCTTCTGGTTTCTGATTTCCAATCTCACAGAACATAATGAAAGAGTTATTGTGAAAATTTGAACAAATGCATACAAATAGCATTCAAAATGAATGGTGTTAAAAAACAAATTTAATTAAAGCACATATATGCTCACTCTGACAGCTCTAAATAATGAATGCCTTTACTAAAATGCGTTTAATGTGGTAAAATAAACGAGTGTAGTATATGTGTGTGCATTTGTTCAGAGGTGATGCTCATGCCTGTGGATGGGAGTGACATTCTCCAGATCTGTGATCCTCATGAAGGGCTTGTGGAAGTAGTGCAGCTGCAGAATACAGGCCAAGAGGAAGAAGCCTGGGATTAAGATACTGCTGAAGAGCTCCGACAGCTTAAACGTCTCCAGTCCCATATCAGCCAGCCTAAAGCAATCAGCACATGCATGCAATCAGCATTAAAGGGGTTATACAGTATGGAAGAATTGTCAGGTGTTTTCACTTTTTTTATTGCCTATTTGGAAACAGATTGTAACGAATTCGCTTCCAAAGAAAAGGTATAATAAGTTGCTGGCTGCAGTTCACTTTACGGCCACCGGTGTCGCTAATAACAAGGGTTTCTGAATTCTACATATAGCCTCTTTAACAAGAAATGTACCTAAAAATTATAATTTTTATCAATATTTTCTCACACACACCATTTCAAACCAACTGGACTCTCCGTAAAACACAAAAAGAATAAAAGAAAAAATCCTTTAGAATTCAAATATAATTCGAATTGTGCGAATATTTAAGAAAGAAATTCGAATTGAGCTTTTCAGCCATTTTGACAGCCCTACTGTATATCAGAGAAAACATGGACAAAGAGTTAATCATCTGAAACGCAAATAGTAAATAGGTAATCAGGAGACGTACTGCTGTTCCGTGAATCCAGTGAAGTTTCTCCAGTATCCTGGGAAGTCCTCAAACTGAAAGGTGTATATAGAAATGAGCACCAGCATTGTGTAAGCCACCACCATCCACCAGAAGGCCTTCAGCAACCTCCTCCAGAGAGAGTAATACACCTACAGAGAGAGAGAGAGAGAGAGAGAGAGAGAGAGAGAGAGACAGAGAGAGACAGAGAGAGAGAGAGAGAGAGAGAGAGAGAGAGGGAGAGAGAGAGAGAGAGAGAGAGAGAGAGAGAGAGAGAGAGAGGAGAGAGACAGAGAGAGGAGAGAGACAGAGAGAGATAGAGAGAGAGAGAGGGGGGGGGGAGAGAGAGAGAGAGAGAGAGAGAGAGAGAGAGAGAGGGGGGGGGGGGGTCATTCCACTCAGTTTTCTGACTAAATGAAGTAAAGAACACAATGCGTGTGTGTAAGAGTGTACCTGATACAGGCACATGCAGAGCAGAAAGAGTAGCATGTAGACGATCTTGTAGGCGACGAGCTTTCCTGCGAAGCTGACCATGATGAACATGCCTCCACACACGTAGATCCAGTACTTGGCGTACAGACTCATCACCTGTCCACCCAACACCTTTAAAATCGACTCGTTTCGGCCGGTGCTCTCTGAAAGAGACAAACACAGAGACTCTAAAACTTCCCTGTCTGTGGAAAAATACTCAATCACGTCAAGAATGAAGAGAAAAAGCTGCGTCACAAACACTAAACTGAGCTCTCTTTCATCTCTGTGTGCTTGAGCGGACAAATTCACACACAATTATGTCAAAATATAGCGAGTATCCTAGTAAACATAGCCGGTTATGTCTTAAGTGAACGTAAACAGTTACGTGTGTTTCATGTGTGTCAGTATATTAGATCTGTGCATTTGCTCTTAAAGTGACAGCAGCCTAATATCCCTCCCGCTGTCCGTGTTTCTAATGTTAATCAAACAACAAAAGACAAAGATAAAATCCCTCACTGCTCTTGGCTGAATAACTTTTGCAACTTTAATAAGGATGTTTAATTTATAGAGTGAAGACTTTTACATTTGCTTACTTTATTAAATCTTTTGTACCTGAAATCTACTGTCAGACCGACCTGGAAAGCACTAGTTGTTTAAATTAGAATAGAGAATTGTGAATATTCACTGGCATAGAGGTAGGCTCATGCTGTTAAGTGTAATTCCGGTGTTAAGTGTATTATTTACATTGCAATACCCATAAATGAAAACATAACTTAATTATGAGGTGACAAACGGGTTGAAATTGTATATGGTGTGTGATGGATTGTGTGAATATAATGCATTTAATACAAGATCTGGCAACTGGTCAACATTAGACAAACATATTGGTCTGATTATTCATAAAGGAGTTTGGGCCATGCAAATTACGGGAGTTTCCCGGGAGAAATAACAAACCGGGAGATAGGGCTAAAAAACGGGAGAAACCTGGGAAAAATGGGAGTGTTGACAGGTATGCCTTAAACCTCAATAGACCCTTTCAATTGCACAAAAGGATCTTCACAATGACAAAAGTTCTCTAGATTATTAAAAAGTTTTTCACACTAAGAAAAAAAATGGCTCTTTTAAGAACTATTCACTGAAAGGTACTTTGGGGAGTGTACTAAGTTTTCATAGTTCTCCAGATGACTTGTATATGAATATAATGTATGGCCTACTTTTACTTGTGTGGTGCTTTATTGTCTTAACTGCTCAACTGTCTTTGCTTATTTTGTGGAAAGAGCAGCTTTATTAATCTACAAAATTTCTCCTTTTGATTTCTACAGAAGACATATATGATTCATACAGGTTTGGATTAACATGAGGACATTAAATAAATGAGGACAGAATTTCTAGTTTTGTTTAAACTACCTCTTTAAGCAAATGTCTTTGACATTATTTGAGTGTGAGAAAGAAATGGGAAGAATAGGTGAGGTGGAGCAGGCTGAGAATTATGAATGCTTTCATAATAATGACTAATAGAAAGATGAATCTTATGCTCTTGAACTCCACGGCTTTGTGGTTAGCACACTTGTTGACTTTGTGTCGTGTTGTCATGTCTAGGTATGAAGCCGCTTCACAAACAGTCTTTTCAATCACACAGTGTCATTATTTCTCTTACAATCATTCAGATTATCACAGAAGTACTGGGATAAAAGTTTATAGTTCGGATGTAAACACTGATGTCTACGGTAGCGATCAAATAAGAGCAAATAGCCTTTTGAAAGTAACATGCTTTGAATAAAGACTGTATTAATTACATCGTTACACCAGTAGGTGGCGACAAGTGACTGTTAAAAAATGTGTTTGTCATTGAATTATTCATCGAAAAGATTCGCTCAAAAACTCAGATTCATCCAGTAATGAGAGTCTTTATAAGTGAGTCATTGAATCACCGATTGTTTTTAAATAAGTAATTCAAATGATTATTTTTTTTAAATAGATGCACATTTTGGCTGAACCTCTCGTAAACCACATGTTATTTTGTTTAGTTGTCTACTCGTGGGAGAATCGTGATCTCTGTTTGAAACAAACACATGATGATTCTCAGTTTCTCCAGAATCGTGCAGCTCTCAAACGCAGATAATGACATTGTCCCTCGAGATCCCGGCGTTCCCGCTCACCTCCAGTCGTGACCTCCTGCAACGGGACACTCGTTCTCTTCTTTCTGCTGAACGTGTCTTTCACCGACTGTCTCAGCAGAAGCCAAAATGTTAATGTGAACAGCAGCTGAGAATAAAGAGAGAGAGAGAGAGAGTGAAGCCATATTTACACTTTCCTCACAGTGTATTGAGCAACTTCATGAGAATTATGACTGATCATGTGGTTGGATTGTGTAAAAATATAGCAAGTGACTTCAAGTTTTCCTGTTTCATTTCTCAGAAACTTCAAGCTTATTGCAGCCATCTGTATCCCAATACATAAAGCCATTTATCATACAGACACTTAACTGGAAGCAGTTACATGCATCCTGTTACCATTTAAATTACAGTCAAACATCTTAAAGAGTTGAAATCCTCCACATTCAATATCATTTACTTTCCAACTGTATCAGAGGTAAATTTAGCAGCACGTCGTGGGTCGCTCATGCAGAGACTCTCCTCGTGTGTTTGCATGGTGCATTTAAAAGGTAATGGCCAAATGTATCTTTACAAAAGTTGGCAATGTTATTGCAGATGAAATATAACATGGATAACATTGAATAAATATATTTTCATCAGGTTAGATGCTGATTATTAATCACTCAAACCCCTTTATCTAAACCTCTATACTTAACCGTCGGTCTCGCACATCCGCCATGTTTGTAGTTTTTTGACACTTTTTAGCCATGTTTGTAGTTCTAATCGAATCCTCGTCCAAGGCACAATGCGTTGTGGGCAATGTTAGCCGTTTGAGTGTACACGGATGATCACAGATTTTACGTGTATCTCTGGAATACGCATTTCAACATGCTATGATTTGGGAAAATGTCTAATTTCAAATACTATTTAGAACGGATAGTATGTGAATTGGGATCTTAAAGGACCGTTCCAGGTTCAATACATGTCAACCTCGACAGCATTCATGGCATATTGTTGAATATCCACAAAAAACAACTTCGACTGATCGCTTGTATTATAAAATGAAAAATTACAATGGAAGTGAATGGGGCAAATTTTTTGGAGGGATTAAAATGCAGAAATTCGAAGCTTATGATTTTATAAAATCTCGTACAATAATTCTTCCATTAAAAGTTGCTTAATATTTGAGCTGCAAAGTTATTTTTCAATTGTAGTCTTTTAAAAAGTCTAAATGCTTCCAATACTCATTTTCCACAGAATACACACACGATACCAGCATCTCTCTCTCTCTCTCTCTCTCTCTCTCTCATCTCTCTCTCTCTCTCTCATCTCTCTCTCTCTCTCTCTCTCTCTCTCTCTCTCTCTCTCTCTCTCATCTCTCTCTCTCTCTCTCATCTCTCTCTCTCTCTCTCTCTCTCTCTCTCATCTCTCCGACAGCGAGTGACACACAAACCCGCCTCTCGTCACTCACTCCTTTCATTTGCTCCGGATGAATATTGTTGGTGTTACAGGGCTTGAATGTCGGCGAGGGATTGCGCATAATTTTACTCGTTCCTGCAGATTTTGTGCTCAAACCCAAAAGTGCGGCACATAAAGCCGCCTCTCAGAACCACATTGAGCTCTTTATCGCTGTTTATTGCACTTAAACAGTCAAATACACACAAAATAATGTCAAAATACCGGTCTTGATGAATATTCACGTAAACACAGTCAGTCCTGTTTTAAGTGAACATGAACAGCTGAGAAATAAAACGCATGTGTAACAGTATAATGGAGCCATGCATCAGCTCTTAAAGTGACAGTAGCCTAATAAACCTGCTGCCAAATTATGAGATAATATTATGAATATCTATATAGCAGTTTTTCCCCCATGGTATGGATGTAAATATTATGGCCAGTGAAAATGCTGAGTTGCTATTAACTTTGGAAAACCACAAGCCACAGTGGCTGGTGAGGAAAAAAGTTAATGTCAAGCCTATTGAACCCAGAATATTATTATTTTTATATCAACTTTATATGCCAGTATTATATGATAATGGCAGTCATACTAAAGCACATTTGCCAGCGCTTCACTGTCCTCACCATGGCTCCCAGGCGCAGACAGGGGTAATGCGCTCGGTCCAGGCCCAGCTGGCGCAGGCTCATGGTGCCGATGTGCTGGGGAAGCTCGCTCTCCAGATCCATGGCCCACACATACTGAAGCCCACAGAGAGCCAAGCCATACAGGAGGATAAAGGGAGAGCAGAAAGCAGCGAAGCGTTGACGTGCCCGGAGCATCCAGATCAGACACGACCACAGCAGAAGCACAAACGTCAGCCAACTGTGGTACGTTATACTCCACACCTGCAAGAGGACAACACATTTACACTTATGCATTTGGCAGACGCTTTTATCCAAAGGGACTTACATTGCATTTCAAGATACACATTTTTACATTCTTATCAGTTCTTGCTTTCCCAGAGAATCGAACCCATGACCTTGACGTTGCAAGCGTTAATACTCTACTGTTTGAGCTACATGAAAACTCAAGAACGGTGTCACCACAGGGACAAACTAGAAGGTCATCTTTAGATCGAATAGAATGGAAATAGGAGAAACTGAACGTGTGTGTGTGTGAGTTGGCGGTTTGGTCTGAATGGGTCCAAATAAAGGCCCTGATAAACTCACAGCGAAGTTCTCTTTCGTTCTTTCGAAGTTTGAAATATACACTGCAAAAAATGCTTTTCTTACTTAGTATTTTTGTCTTGTTTCCAGTTCAAATATCAAACATTTCTTAAATCAAGATGCATTTACTAAAGTAGTAAAATGACATTAGACATTAAATCTTGTTTTCTGAGGAAATAAATAAAAATGAAGTGAGTGTTTGCTTAAAACAAGCAAAATGACCTGCCAATGGGGTCAGAAAAATTATCTTGTTTCTGTTTGAATTAACATAATTTTTCTCACCCTATTGGCAGATCATTTTGCTTGTTTTAAGCAAACACTCACTTCATTTTGATTAATTCCCCCGGAAAACAAGACATAATATCTTATGGCATTTTACTCATCTAGCAAATGCATCTTGATTTAAGAATTTTTTGATATTTGGACTGGACAAAAATACTAAGTAAGAAAAGCATTTTTTGCAGTGTGAATAAGCAGTGGATTACTTTTAGCGAACATCCCGACGCCGTCCACACTGATGAGAGCGACGTTTAGATGAATCTGTAAATACGTTCTGCACGCTTTCCTCTCAATAACACAATAAACACAACAACAACGTCAGCGGTGAGAAAACAGCGGTTCAGAAAGCATCTGATCATAGAGATGTGGAAATGTTTGAGCCAGCTCTGAGATTCAGCACTACAGTAAAGCCACGCTGATTTATACTCACTTTATACAATAGATTGATTTAAATCAAGCATTAAAAGCATTTAGATGAAATGTTAAAAACAGTGTCAGTGTCTCTTTCAACTAGAAATACAACTTCAGTTTCTACAATATAAAGCGTCTCTACAGTGTGTTCATGTGTTTACTGGCGTCTGACCTCGACAGACTGAACAGAAGAAATGAACCGGGGATTAAATCTTCAAAGAAGGCGGAACCCCAGAGCCACACGCACCTATTACATCATCACCACACTGACCAATGAGAGTTCAGAGGCGTTTATCAGCCAGAACGGAAAAAAAATCAGAAAGTTCACTTTGGCAAGCTGTTTCAATGATGTCACACCAGGAGGGATGGATGGATGGATGGATGGATGGATGGATGGATGGATGGATGGATGGATGGAGGGATGGATGGATAGAGGGATGGATGGATGGATGGATGGATAGAGGGAGGGATGGATGGATGGATGGATGGATGGAGGGAGGGATGGATGGATGAAGGGAGGGAGGGATGGATGGATGGATGGAGGGATGGATGGATAGAGGGATGGATGGATGGATGGATGGATGGATGGAGGGATGGATGTATGTATGAATGGAGGGATGGATGGATAGAGGGATGGATGGATGGATGGATGGAGGGATGGATGGATGGATGGATGGAGGGATGGATGGATGGATGGAGGGATGGATAGAGGGATGGATGTATGGATGGATGGATGGATGGAGGGATGGATGGAGGGATGGATGGATAGAGGGATGGATGGATGGATGGATGGATGGATGAGGGATAGATGGATGGAGGGATGGATGGATAGAGGGATGGATGGATGGAGAGATGGATGGATATAGATTTGTGAATGTTTGTTTTACCATCATGGCGATTAGGGCACAAATGTAACTCTGTTGTAAGATCATCCGTCCCACCAGACGAAGAGGATTATCAGCCGAAGACTCTCCAGCAGTTCCTGCACACACACACACACACACACACACACACACACACACACACACACACACACACACACACACCACAGGGTCAGGCTCATAAACACACACTTCAATGTGAACTGTTGTCTTCTGTACGTGTAAATACAAAAAATGTACATTTCTTCCCCTACCTGTGTCATGTTGGTTTGAGCCGTTGGTCACGGGTTCTTTAGAGAAGTGTGTTTCTGACAGAGGAGAGTCTCCCGCGGCGAGAAGCGTTTGCTAAACCAGACAAACAGCAAACATGATTCATTCACAGAAGGCCTGACACTTAAAGAGGTGGTATAATGCCCTTTACACAAGATGTCAAATAAGTCTCTGATGTCCCCAGAGTGTGTGTGTGAAGTTTGAGCTCAAAATACTCCACAGATATTTTTATATAGCATGTTAAAACTCTCACTTTTTGAGGGTGAGCAAAAACACACCGTTTTTGTGTGTGTCCCTTTAAATGCAAATGAGCTGCTGCTCCCGGCACAGGGGGCGGAGCTTCAAGGGTAATGAGTGACATAATTTAAATGATTGCATATTTTCAATTCAAAATGGTGAAATTACAATAAAAAAGTTGAGTATATTGCATCACTGTACGTTCCTGTGGGTCGTTAAACATATCCACCATAAATCAGTCGTTAAATATTAAACGTTTAGCTTGTATATTACCACACACGCACTTTCACAGTAAAAACTAGAAGCGTCACAATGGAATTCAAACTCATCTTCAGTGAACATTAAGCCCCGCCTTCTTTGATCTGATTGGCCATCAGGTAAATGTACGTTTTAACGGTCTGCCATCTTACATCCCACAACAAACGGAGCGGTGCGTAATGCAGGGCAGCATTAAGAAATATCATATTAAGGGGGACAATATGGCCATTTTCAATTATTACACACATAATTGCCTCAGTGGTCCTCAAAACACAGCAGTGAAGCTCCTGCTATAGTTTGATATTGATGTGTGTGTGTGTAAGATCTTACTTTAGTGTCATCTTCACTGCGTTCCTCCCACGCCCTGAGCTCCACTTCATCAGCTTGAGCGGTCTTCACTTCCTCATGGGTCTAAACGAACACACACATTACATCACTTCATATACACACACAAACAACGAGACACACATTAATCAGTGGTTTACAGAGGTACGAATGTAAGATGTTTGGGTTTACTGTATCTAATGCATTTGGGTGCTTTTTGACCCACAAGAGATGCATTGTTTTATTTATTTATTTTTTATCCATAGTTTTTTAGTAAGAAAATAAAACTTTGAAAATATGTTGAGACTGTCAAAATAAACTTTGTTAATTAAAAAATGTAAAAGACACAACCATTTAAACAAATTAGTTATTTTTTGCGACCCGGGTCTGTTTTGACCCGAAACTAAACTGTGGCTTTACACATGAAATTATGTTTTATTGGTTTCATCTGTTAGTTACATTTTTCTCAAATTACTTGTAAAATACATTTAGCCTCTTTCCTACACACTCACACACACATTTTTCCCGCATTTTGTTTATAAACATGCTTGTGTATGCACACACACACACAATAATTCTGAAATAAAAATAAAAATTAAGATTAAAGTAATGACTGTTTGTAGATCAAAAGTTCATGGACCAAACAGAATAAATTTGAAAAAGGAGGGTTCGAAAAATAAGTGTTATTGATGAAGCATTGCTGCTATCTGAAAATAACATTTTATGCAAGTAAAATGAATATATTTTGTTGTTTTGCTAGAATTTTTTTTTTTTGTTTTCATAAATGTGGACTGATTTGAGCATTTGTGAGTTATAAATCCAATGAAGTCAATGGAGTTCATTCTGGTAATTCCCATATTATATGTTCATATAATGGTATTTTCAAATAAAATTTCTAAAATATTAATTAAAACATATTTTCTTGCAACACAGTTTTTGTAGTAAATGTATTAATAGCCTGGTAAAAAAAAAACATGGTAACATTCAAAACTTTAAAAACGTTCCGGATCAGATACAAAATATTAAAGGGGTGGTATAATGCTCTTTTCACAAGATGTAAAATAAGTCTCTGATGTCTCCAGAGTGTGTGTGTGAAGTTTTAGCTCAAAATACCCCACAGATATTTTTATATAACATGTTAAAATTGTCCATTTTTGAGGGTGAGCAAAAACGCATCGTTTTTGTGTGTGTCCCTTTAAATGCAAATGAGCTGCAGCTCCCGGCACAGGGGGCGGAGCTTCAAGAGCTTGAGTCCTGAAAATTTCAAAAACTTTTAGCCTTTTATGTTCAAACCGAAGTCAGAAAGATGGAGAGACTCAAGAAGAAGTGACAACATGTAGAAGCAACAGGACATTTCTGAATGGTTAGTTGATGAATTTATGAAGCTGATGTGTAGTTATCTTCTAGTCATTGATTAGCATATTCTGTCTTGATAATCTATAAATCGTGTTCAGGGGGCGGGGTTTATGTAAATTCTAGGGTTGGTGATGTCACTAACCAGGGAGGAATGTGGTGTAGTCTCTACCAGCCGTTTGTTGTAGTTCTTAAAAAGTGATTTCTGTAAAAGCAAATATCTCCCTTTGCTTTGAACTTTGAGCGTCGTAACTTTGCAGATGTTGTTTATGATCAAACAGCAACATTACACACTAACTACAGTTAGAAAAGTCAAATCATAATCAACTACCCCTTTAAGTTAGTTTCACAGGGCCCAAACAGACTGAGAATGCAATAGTTTTTTAATACATGTATGTTAAGCCACACACATTCAGATGTCTTTGAATGATATGCACTATTTTCATGGTTCTTTTATTCTCCTTTTTAAAGCTTGACATCCACTGGTTTGAAAACAGCACTGCTGAATCACACATATAGCAACTTGAGATGATTTTCTGTGTGAATTATCTCTAAGATTGAATAAATAAGTGTGTGAAAGCACCTTGAGACTGTAAGTGTTGATTTTCAGCACAACCGTCACAGAGATGTACAGGAGCAGGAGAATCCCGGGATTGACGTACACGGGCCAGTCGTGATGCGTGTTGAGGACCAGGTCGAAAGAAGAGCAGTTTCCAGGCTTTATTACGTCCTTCAGGCCAAACAGTCTGGAGAAAAACAAAGAAAACACACTGAATACACCACGTTCTGGAGAGCATGTCAGGCATGCAGGACCGACTCCGACTGTCTCTCCCTGAATGGGGAAATACTGGAATCTCAGAAACTGCTTATCAAATAACAAATCCCAGAGCGGCAACAAAATCTGAGATTAATATTAATTCGTATTTCAGGCTGGTTTAGCAAATGCGCACATGCAGTCCCAAACAACACCAGTTTGCGATTGGCTTTAGGTTTAGATATCTATTCTGTCATATTGCGTATTGCACTCTCTCCTATTCAGAGTAATATGAATCAACCGTCTATACAGGTCAAAAGCTTTAAATAATTATGTTTTTTTGACAGTCTCTTCTGCTCACCAAAGCTGCATTTACTTGATCAAAAATACAGTCAAAATTGTTTTGAAATATTATTAAAATGTTAAAAAGCTGTTTTTGAATGTGAATATATAGTAAAGTGTAATTTATTCAGCATCATTACTCCAATCTTCAATGTCACATGATCCTTCAGAAATCATTCTGATATGATGATTTGATGCTTAAGAAATATTTATGATTATTATCAACGTGATGCAGTGAAACTGTGATGCAAAAGTTTGATCAAAAGATCAAAAGTGACAGTAAAGACATTGAGAATGACACAAAAGTATCAGTATTAAGCAGTAAAAACTGTTTTCAACATTGACAATGATAAGATCCATTATTAATAATTGAGCACCAATAATAACTGATCATCAAATCATCATATTAGAGTGATTTGTGAAGGATCATGTGACATTGAAGACTGGAGTAATGATGCTGAACATTCAGCTTTGATCACAGGAATAAATTACACTTTACTAGATATTCACATAGAAAACAGCTGTTTTAAATTATAATAATATTAAAAAAATTCTACTGTATTTTTGATCAAATAAATGCAGCCTTAGTGAGCAATACCTCAAAAACAATAAAATTCCTAAAATTTTTGACCGGTAGTTCAGTCTTTCATTCGGCTCTGGTCCCTCTTTCACTGAGTCGTACAATATGACAAGTGAGTTAAGCTTGGGATTTTGTTCAAATTCAAGTATGTACTATAATAATAGTGATGCTTGCTTTAAAGGTGCATTGTGTAATATTCAGGAGGATCTGTTGACAGAAATGCAGTATCATACACATAACTATGTTTTCAGTGGTGTATAAAGAGCTTAGCCTACATAATGAAGCGTTATGTGTTTATTAGCTTAGAATGAGCATTTCTCTCTACACACACCACGGGTCCTGCTTACATCCACATGTTTCTACGGTGGCCCTGAGCGGACAAACGCGTTTCCTCACTATGTTGTTCTTCATGATAAGAAGCTAAAGCTAAAGTCAGCGAATAAAACACTGACACAATGATGAACAAGTAACAATAAAATTTGCAATAATATATCGTTTTACTGAATAATTAAGTAAACATCATTTCTTAATTTATCTTTGTAAAGAAACCTCATTGTTTAACTGGCTACTCTCTGCTCTCTCAGACGACGACATCACTTCCTGTCGGCTACCGTAACTTCTGTTGGGTGCAATTCGTAACCTCACCACTAGATGGCGCTAAAAATCCCACACTGCACCTTTAATGAACACTAATAATCTTGATCTGACAGCAATGTGCATGACACATACGATGTACAGACAAATTGTGTTTTAAGTTACTCTGACAGCTGTGACAGTCTCTGCAACAGCGCAAAGGTCAGCAGGGATTTATGGGTCCGGAGAAATGCACAGCGCTGGAAACCTCATCAAGCCCAGTTTCAGCGAGTCTCCAGATACATATCGAGGGCTCGAGTCTCAGTGCGTTACGCAAGGAAACAGCACCTTCACCTCCCCAGCCTGAGGCTCTCGCATTTACATCACTCACACACACACACACACACACACACACACACACACACACACACACACACACACACACACACACACACACACACACACACACACACACACACACACACACACACACACACACACACACACACACACACACACACACACACACACACACACCTGCTGTAACACAAGCCCTGTGTGATTAACACACATCAACAGGCCAGGCTGCTCGTTTAAAACAGTACGGTAAGGTGAGGTGAGGAAACTGGAAAAACTAAAAAGTGATAAACTCTGGAAAATATAAATAAATCTTTATTTTTCAGGTTTGGTCCTCCATAAACTTGATGTACTAAAATAACTAAAACTAAAAATGACAAAATAACACAACAAAATTAATAAAACTTTAAAGATAAAAATGTACAAATATACAAATTATAAAAATATTAGTATCTCAATTATACTAAAATTACACTTCACAGATGTCCATGAGAGGCATTCTGTTACTAGTGTTTCATCATCCTGAACTAAATACCCTATTCTTTAAAGCAACTTAGAGAACAATGTAAATGCCACAGTATATGAATATGGTAAATTTACAGTACCACGGTACAAATCAAAGTACCGTGCCAAGTAGAACATGTTTCTGGATCAACATTCTTTTGTTGATCCTGGAACAAGATTCCTGTCAAGAAAAAAACACAGTCCTAACCCCAAACCTAACCAGCCCTATAACCATATGGTTTAATAGCACTACTGTCCCAGGACCAGCAAACGACGTCGATCCAGAAAATGCTCTCAGTGTTTTCCAACTTCTTTAAAATCTCGGAAACCAGTCTCATCAACTAACAGGAATGTTGTCCCAGGACAAACAACAGTGTTGAACTACAGGTGAAACTCAAAAATTAGAATATCGTGTTAAAGTTAATTTATTTCAGTAATTCAACTTAAAAGGTGAAACTAATATATTATATAGACTCATTACATGCAAAGTGAGATATTTATATTTGATGATTATGGCTTACAGCTTATGAAAACCCCAAATTCAAAATCTCAGAAATTTTGAAAATGTTCATAAGCTATAAGCCATAATCATCAAATATATAACAAATAAAGTCTTTAAATATCTCTCTTTGCATGTAATTTTCTATAAAATATATTAGTTTCACCTTTTAAGTTGAATTACTGAAATAAATGAACTTTTGCACGATATTCACATTTTTCGAGTTTCACCTCTACATTTAAATTTAGTCATTTAGCAGATGCCTTAGTCCAAAGCGACTTACAAATGAGGACTAAAGCAAGCGAGTCATCATGAAGAGGCAAAAACAGTTCAGCCATTGCTTAGAGTAGCATAAGCCAGACAAGGGAGAGTCCACAACTAGGTACACATGGTACACTAACTGGCCAAAACGGGATTGATCTACCAATAACAGAGCATTGAAAGTGATTCTGAAGGTACAGGGAATGTGAAGAGAGTAATGAAGAGCAGTACCTGGCCCACAGGCCCGCTGGGGAGAACATCTCCTGTGCGAACGAGCTCTGATACAGGTAAAGACACACCAGGTGTCCCCCGGTGAAGAAGGCCACCATCACACACAGTGTGTTAAACCCCAGATGGCTGATGGGAAAGTGGCAAGCCCACCATGTGCACACGCCAATGAACAGGAGGAAGTAGAAGGCAGAGAATGCAGAGGGTAAAGTGATTCCTGGAAAGAGAAAGACATTAAATACGCACACTTTAAGATGCATGGACTCAAACACTTCTAGTGTAAAAACTTGATCTTATCTATGGGCAATATTAGCCAAAAAGTATGTGCACTTTAAATTGGTCCACCATTTGGTATACTATTTTTATAAGATTAGTGGTCACACATACTATTTAGAATGGATTGTACACAAGACCAGAATTTTAATAACAAATGGCCTCAATTTGTTCCTTGTATTTTGTTGCTTCCATTTAATCTGTAATATCTTGTATATATTCAGGACTTGACATGAACTTTTTTCCTCACCAGCCACTGTGTTTTTCCAAGGTTCCACAATATTTACATCCATACCATTGGGAAAAACTGCTATATAGATATTCATAATATTACCTCATAATTTGGCAGCAGGTTTATTAGGCTGCTGTCACTTTAAGAGCTGACGCACGGATCCATTATACTGTTACACATGCGTTTTCTTTCTCAGCTGTTCATGTTCACTTAAAACAGAACTGACTGTGTTTACGTGAATACTCGTCAAGACCGGTATTTTGACAATATTTTGTGTGTATTTGACTGTTTAAGCGCAATAAACAGCGATAAAGAGCTCAGTGTGGTTCTGAGAGGCGGCTTTATGTGCCGCACTTTTGAGTTTGAGCACAAAATCTGCAGGAACGAGTAAAATTATGCGCAATCCCTCGCCGACATTCAAGCCCTGTAACACCAACAATATTCATCCGGAGCAAATGAAAGGAGTGAGTGACGAGAGGCGGGTTTGTGTGTCTCTCGCTGTCGGAGAGATGAGAGAGAGAGAGAGAGAGAGAGAGAGAGAGATAGAGAGAGAGAGAGAGAGAGAGGAGAGAGAGAGAGAGAGAGAGATGAGAGAGAGAGAGATGAGAGAGAGAGAGATGAGAGAGAGAGAGAGAGAGAGAGAGAGTGAGAGAGAGAGAGAGAGAGATGATGAGAGAGAGAGAGAGAGAGAGAGAGAGAGACGCAGTCTGTATTCTGTGGAGAATGAGTATTGGAAGAGTTTCAGATATTTCAGTATTGATATTTATTTTGTAGTTTATTATTTCAGATGCCTTTTTAAAAGACTACAAATATACAATTCAACCCGCCAAAGTGGCTAGTAGGAGTGACTGCGTTACACGCCACTGCTGAAATACACACACATTTGGCAGGTGTTAAAGGTGTAGTCTGTAAGATTGACAGCTAGTGGTCAAAATAGGTACTGCAGACCAAATTCTAAATATCGTAGATCGTTGTTCCTCCTCCTCAGACTCGACGCTCACGCCGGTCACCAGTTTGAGGACACGCAACAGGAACGAGCGCAACTGATAATGAATGCCGAGTAGACTTACGTTGATGAGTTGATTTATCCGCGTTTTAATATGCTCTCGTTCATAGAGATTTTTTGATGGATACGTTTGTTTGCTGGCTGCAATACACTGTGTTTTCTGGCATCCTGGGGTGTGGAAACACTACTGGGTGAACTGGAAGTGGGCGGAGTCACACACACCAAAACAAAAACACACATTCCAACACGGAAACGCACATTTCAAAGTAAAATAACTGGCTGTCGAAAGTGTTTTTGTTTTGTCGAAGTATGTGAACTCAGCATGTTTCCTAAATATGCTTTAGTAGTGAAAAAGTTACATACAGCACCTTTAATGTCAAGCCCTGTTTATATCGTATTGCTTATGTAATGTCTGTTCTCTGATATTTCAGTATTAATATGCATATTATACTTAGCTTCTTATTTCAAATGCCTTTTTAAAAGACTACAATTGAAAAATGTATTATAAATAAAATTCAACCCACCAAAGTGGCTAGTCGGAGTGACTGCGTTACACGCTACTTTATTGTTTAATTTGTATAATTTATTGTCCATCTTTTTGTATATCTATTGTTAACATTACTGTTGTATTTTCTTAGTCTTCATGAATGTGTAACCGTTGTTCCCTGAAGGAACTGTGTTTCGTTTTTAACAATAGCCATGCAATGTGCTAAAAATGACAATAAAGTTGACTTTGAAATACGTGTGTTAATGTCAAGCCCTGTTTATATGGTACTGCTAATGTAAAGTGTGTTTTCTGATGCTCGTACCAGCCAGTGCCAGAAGTGTGACGGCCAGGATTCGGCCCATGTTCCTGAGGAAGCGCTGAGCCGTGGCACGCAGACGAGCCGCTAACTGTGCCGCTGCGCTGCTCGCATGAGGACTCTCCTCATCCTCAGTCTCACTGCAGGACATTCCCTCGTCTTCTCGCTCTACGTCCTCATCCTCGTCTTCCGTTTCGTCCTCCTGAAAAGAAGAGGACAGAGACTTTATCACAGGAATTAGGAGGGAAAATCAGGTGCGCACTGCAGATCCAAATGAGGTCCAGTTCCCTCTCTCTAATGTAAAACAAGGTGGGGATAATGGGTGGAGTTATGTTTAGTGATAAGGTTATTTGGGTTAGGGTGTGGTTGGACTGTCTAGCTCCACCCATGTACTTCAAGAGAAATCGAAGAACGAACTGGAGGGACGTCAAAATCAGGCCAAAACGAAGTTAGTAAGTTTCTGAAAAGGTTCGCTCCGGCGGCGAAACACCTCTGAACTCCCATTGGTCAGTGGTGATGATGTAATAGGTGGGTGTGGCTCTGAGGCTCCACCTTCTTTGATGTGTAAATCTTCTCCAGTTCATTTCTTCTGTTCAGTCTGTCGAGGTCAGACGTGAGTAAAAGCATGAAAACAACGGAGAGACGCTTTATATAGTAGACTAAACTGAAGTTGTAACTGAAGTTTGCATTATTAATTCTGTTACTTTCCTGTTTATTATTGTGAAGCTGCTTTGAAACTATTTCTATTGTATAAAGCTCTGTAAAAATAAAGGTTTTGATGTGAAAGGCAGCAGACGATCAAAGTAAAGGGAAAGATGCATTAAATTGACATTTAGTCAAGAGTTTTAAGAGCGTTACATAAAGTCAGCCAATCAGATTTGAGCTTGTCATATTATTCCGGCTTTCCGTGGCTGTGCCGTATGAGTCCATCCTTAAACATTGGGGACAGCTGCATAAACATAACCGATAAGCTAAGAACTAGTCTGACCAACAAGCAATACGTTAGGGCTAATCAGTTTTACTTTTTGGATTCAAATGAGGCCTGGCTTTTTACATGACTGACTTTAAAAAGTGATGGCCAGTCTTAAATAATTAGATTAGACTAGTCTAAGCAGTTTATGCAACTGGCCACAGATGTTAAATACACAGAATGTAAAAAGTCTAATTTTGGATGAGTAACTTTGCTTTCCCATCATAGTTCATCTGCTCATTTTGCTGATCTCTTGACCCTGAATATGAAACCTGTGTTAGACTCTTTCAAGGGCACATGAAGGTTGGATTCCAGTGTTTTCAAGGCTTTTCAGCCCTGTGTCCTATCAGTGTCCTATCAGTGTCCTATCAGAGTCTGGAGTCGTCCCTCATTCCACAGCGTCACGTGACTCTATTAACACCGTCTCCAACACTAAACACTGAGCCTCAATAAGGCATCAGCTGCCCTCTGGAAGGATCCATGTAATGAATCTTCAGGCCAATCTAAACCCTAATTACTGAGTTGAATATACACTCTCAGGGAAGAAGAAAAAATTGCAGAAATGTTGACCTTTAGTAAGTTTCACTTCGTTTTGGTATCAATTTGTTTAAACACACCAGCTCTTTTATGCGTTGATAAGGTACAAAGTTCCCAGTTCTGATCCCAGTGACAACTTACAAATGTATATATATATATATATATTGTATAATTCTTATTGGAAAACAATCATTTACAGACGTTGTTAGTCATTGTTTGTCTGAAAGTACATTTTATTTGTGTAATTTTACTGTGTGATTGGTCAACATTACGTTGTTTTAATTGTGCTTTATAAATAAATGAAATGAAATTGAAATCAGCCAAAGCTGCTCTGTTTTGCTGGGTTAAGAGGGGTCTGGGTGCTTGTCAGGTCAGACTGGGAAACCACTGATCCACCAACTAAACCAGATTCAACTAGAAAACCACATTAGATTGGTTTAAGCAGTTTCTTCCATCTGCTATCCAATCAAAATATGAAATTAGATGCCATATGAACATTGCATAATTCCATCTCATTCTCTGGTGCACTTCTCGTAGCAGAATGGGAAGCTGTAAACAAAACACGGTTTCCTGATGGAAAGATGCCGGAAGCTGTGTGCCGTTTGGTGTTATGAAAATGCCTGTTGTGTGTCGAGTAGTTTTTTCCTTCTCTTTATTCTCCCATTGCATTTCAAAAATTGAAAGTGCATTCAAGACCCAGTTTCATATCTATCTTCATAAACCCCCTACTCATCAGGACTTACCCTTCAGGTTATGTAGTTTAAATCAAACGGTAATACATGCAATTAACAAACTACTTACATGTACATGTCAATATCAATTCTATATCTGCATCAAAAGTTACATAAAAGCAACAATATTGCATTCATTGTAAAGCAGTGTGGAGCTTGAAGCATGGATGTTGCTCGTTTCTTTTCTCTTCAGTAAAGCAGCGAGTGCAGACACATGTATGAACGCATCCCATCAGGATATAACTGTGTTTCCCAATCGTTCAGTCTCATACTGCCACAAAATACTTAGGAATGTGTTGCTGAGATATCATGTTGTTCCTACACCAGTTTACAAGGCAGGTGGTTGCAAGTTGGCTAAAAGGCTACAATGGATTAAATGTTGGCATAAAGCAGAAGTCACACTGTTGTAGAAGTCGTGTGGAAATGAAAATTGCTACTTTTAATAACCTGACACACCCAGTGTTCTGCCAACAAGACGATGATTTGATGTGGGTGTAATAAATAAAAGTCCCCAGGACTTAAAACCTTTAAGCTCAGCTCTGATTCATTTAGCCAATTCATTCACTAAGATGGCGCATTACAATGAACCGATTGGTCTTTTTAAACCATAATCTGTAGTAAATACATTCTATAATAGTTTTAGATAAATTATAAATCTATGCGTGGTGTTTGCTAAGGCCGGTGGGTAATTTTTGCAAAAACTACTGAAATTGTGGTAAAACTTTCGTTTAGTGTCCAATTCTAACTATAAACTTATTTCTTATTATCATGCATATTACTAGGATATTGGCTGTTTATTAGTACTTATAAAGCACATGAATGCCTTATTTAGCATGACCATATTCTACATCCCTTAATCCTATCTTACTAATATTAATAAGCAGTAATAAGGAGTTTATTGAGGCAAAAGTCGTAGTTAATAGTGAGAATTGGACCCTAATCTAAAGTGTGACCAATCTGGTATAAAATATTAATAAAATGCATTGTGGTCTGTCATTTTTTGCTGCTTTGGTTTATAAATTGTAGAGTTTCCCCACTACTTTTTCAGATGGCCAGCTTGACTATAGTTCAAGCATGGTAAATCATAAGTTAGTTAGTTAGTTAGTTAGTTAGTTAGTTACAGTAGTTTGGTAAGAAAGGAGTAGAAACGAGTCAGACGGGTAAACAGAGGTCAGCTTTGCATCTGGGAATAATATTTATACATAAGCAATGTTGAAACTGTGTCTATTGTTAGATTCCAGTAAAGCAGACACGCACGCCTGGTCAAGCACTCGGGCCTCTATTGCTAATTGATCTTATAAAAGTCATATTTTTCTATGCTGACACATATAACGAGCCAGCCAGTGTTTGTTGATGTTGTCGGCTTGGAAACGGCAACAGGAAGTTGTCAGATTTGGGCCGCTGTTCAGTTCATTGTACAGTGGAGTCGAACGGGGAAAGAAAAGAAATGCCATAAAATATCACAGGGTGGAGATTTAGGAGTCAAAACTTACTCTATTAAAGAGAATCAAAGAATATGATGATTTAAACATGTTTTTTTTTATTATGACTTTTCATGTTCAGCAAAAAAAGCAAAGTATTGAAACAATACAAAGACTAAAGAAATAAATCAAAACATGAGCTTCTTTACAGTCTGATGCTTAGATTCCAATCAAATTAATGAGGTGCATCATGGGATTCTCAAAAAGCAAGTTTCAATTTGCTCCAACTCATCCATTTAAATAACTTAATAACTAACATTTTAGGTTGGTGAAGTACAATTTCTCTGACAAACATAAGCCTTCGGGTCAAACATTTCTGTAAACTGAGCTAAAGACTAATTTAGTCTCATCAGAAGTTTCTTCATGCTGTTTTGTACTGCATCCGCAAAAAGTTTTATTCTCTCTGAAACCAGCAACTACATTATATATATATATATTTTTTTTTTATTTTTTTTTATTTATTTTTTTACAATATGTTGAAGCACCATCTACATCAGGGGTTCTCAAAGTGGGATTTGCTAAAACAAATTGGGCCCTATGATCCACAAAAAAGTGGATGGAATCGCGGGATTCAGTCATAAAAATGGAATTTGGAACGCTGAATGTCACAGAATTTGGCAATTTTTGGATGAATAAATCAAAAGCAGGGCTGTACAATGAATCAAATATCAATATGGACAAGTATCTGAATATTAAAGCTCAAAAAGACTGCTGTTGAAATGAGTCACTTCACCATTTCATTTGAGAAAACTCTCATTATATCATACGCAGAAACTCAAAGGTCTTCACGAACACCCGTCAACATAAACGTTCGGTTTAACTTGAAGAAATTATGACAGAAATATATTACTGTTTTACAGTAGAGTGTTCTTCTCACAGTAATAATAAGAGTAATAATAATAATAATAATAATAAAATTAATAAAACAATTTAAGGAATAATCAATAAAAGACTAGCCTTCGTTTCATTACTGCCTTTTTTTATTTATTATTATAATAAAATGTGTATTAAAACTCTGGTATAAAATTTCATAGGGCCCTGTTATTGCACGCATTTAACCAAAAAAAAAAAGTTGTTAAAGTTTGAGGAATTCAATTAATTAGACATTGATTGAATTCAACCATTAAATTGGAAAAAAAGAGAAAAAATAAAACAGATTTATTTCATATGGCCCAAAAAAAAAAAAATGTTTTGTTCAACTTTTAATAAATCATTGGTAAATTGTGTACGTTGTATAATTTTAATTAATTAGACATGCTTTTTGATTATTAGAGTACAAACTATAGCAAGCATGTGCTTAATCACTGTAACTATGAGGGAGTCACACAGTGAAATATGAATAAACTAAATAACACAACAGAAAAGTCAGCGGTGAGAAAACAGTGGTTCAGAAAGCATCTGATCATAGAGATGTGGAAATGTTTGAGCCAGCTCTGAGATCCAGACCTACAGTAAAGCCACGCTGATTTATACTGCACTTTATACAATAGATTGATTTAACGCTGCAGCTTTAGGGGATTTAAAATGAAAAGCTCAAAAATAAAGCGCCTCTCCAGCGTGTTCATGTTTTTACTGGCGTCAAGAAATGAACCGGAGATGATTTACACCTCAAAGAAGGCGGAGCCTCAGAGCCACACCCACTTATTACATCATCATCACTGGCCAATGGGAGTTCAGAGGCGTTTATCAACTTTTCCAGAAAGTTCACTTTGGCAAGCGGTTTCGAACTTCGCTTTTGGCCTGATTTTGAATGTTCTCTGAACTATATCAGGGCCTTTAGAACCGGTCTTCACATAGACAAGAAAATAATATCATAATAAGAACATTCTTTACATTTTCTGGTGCATTTTGTGCTTAGCCATGCTAAAACAATCACCACAATGTTAGACTGTTGTGAGTGGTTAATGGTTACTTGTTGTGGGTGGAAGTTTTGTGTTTCTTACTGGCCCAAGTCAAGAAAAGTAATAGCTCACCACTCCTCAATAAACTGCAGGATGGTCTGACTCTGGTCCAATAACCAACAACCAACGCTATATGAGCAATAATCAAAAACACTATATGAGCAATAATCAACACTATATGAGCAATAATCAAAAACACTATATGAGCAATAACCAACACTATATGAGCAATAATCAACACTATATGAGCAATAATCATAGAGATGCTGGGAATGTTTCTGCTTCTCACTGTTTGTTCTTCTTCTTGTCGCTATGTTTGTGTGATTTGTGCAAGCATTCATGATCATCAACGCACAACAAAACTCTGACTTCAGCTGCCATGTGACCTTGTGGCCATGGTTACACACACACACACACACACACACACACACACACACACACACACACACACACACACACACACACACACACACACACACACACACACACACACACACACACACACACACACTCTATCTCTCTCTCTCTATCTCTCTCTCTCTCTCACACACACACACACACACACACAATTTTAATTTACAATCCAGTGAAGCTCAACTCTTTCAGTCCCTGCAGTGAACTTCTGATGAGTTTCATCACTTTCCAACTTTCAGTCCAGATAGATGAGCACAGTAAGGTATATCACTGCAGTGTGAATGAACCAGAATCAAATGGTGTATGTTCCGGAATCTCTGTGTGAAAGCGAATATAACGACTCGGACGGGAAGCTTCCACCGGACCAACTCATACACTGATCAACCACAATTAGTTTTTTTACATGATATAAAGAGGCAGGTAATTCTCGAATCGATGATCCCACAATAACAGATCGTTGCGTGTCAAAGTGGAAGCGCAGCGCATATGCATTTTGTGGTCATACTTTCCCTGCATCTAAAAAGTACAGAATATTTTATGGATATATAACTCAGCAGTAAAGCAGAACATTTGCATGGCAAAACTTCGGTAAGAAAAATAAAAGGAGTAATATTTCACTAATTTCAATGTAGAAATGCAACACAAGACATTAAGATATTCTAAAAATGACAATGACTTTCTATAAAGCTGTTCTGAAATCAATTCATTTATTTGATTTAAAGCGCTATTAAAAAAAGAAGTCATAAGAAATATTACATAAAAATTCTTGGGTATCACAAGTTCATGATAAGGGTACAAAATCAAATTAAATCAAAGTAAAAAAAAACAAAAAAATTCTTGGGTATCACAAGTTCATGATAAGGGTAAAAAAAAAAAAAAAAAAAAAAAAAAGTGAAATAAAAAAATTATATATATATAAAACAAATTAAAACAATTATTGGGTATCACAAGTTCATTATTAGGGCACAAAACAGGGTTAGAAAATGGTAAAAAATGTAATAAAAATCCTTTCATACGGAAAAAAAACAAACATTAAACCCACCCATACACCCTCCAAACCTTCCCTGTCTCCTCCTCAACAGCAGCACAAGTGTTAAGCGATACAACATCAGCACACATTGCACCTAACTTTATTTTAACCAAATGGAATAAAGAAAGAGACGTTTGCTGAGAGTCTTTCGGGCCTTAAGGCAGCATTACTCAACATAATCCCAATATGAGCGTCTCGAACACACACGAGAGAACAGAAGCTCACCTCATGAAGAAGTGCAGACACGTGTGTTACGAGCCCCTCGTCCCTCTTCTTCATCAGTCGGTTGCAGAGGACCAGTGTGATCAGAGAGACGATGAAGATGCCCAAATCTGGGGTCAGTAGCCACACGACGGCCCAGGGCTCTTCCAGTGGGAGTCTGCAGGGCACAGAGCAAACACCAGAGTCAAACACCAGTGTCAAACACCAGAGTCAAACACCAGAGTCAAACACCAGTGTCAAACACCAGAGTCAAACACCAGAGTCAAACACCAGAGTCAAACACCAGTGTCAAACACCAGAGTCAAACACCGGAGTCAAACACCGGAGTCAAACGCCGGAGTCAAACGCCGGAGTCAAACGCCGGAGTCAAACACCAGTGTCAAACACCAGAGTCAAACACCAGTGTCAAACACCAGAGTCAAACACCAGAGTCAAACACCAGAGTCAAACACCAGTGTCAAACACCAGAGTCAAACACCAGTGTCAAACACCAGAGTCAAACACCAGAGTCAAACACCGGAGTCAAACACCAGAGTCAAACACCGGAGTCAAACACCGGAGTCAAACACCAGTGTCAAACACCAGAGTCAAACACCAGTGTCAAACACCAGTGTCAAACACCAGAGTCAAACACCAGTGTCAAACACCAGAGTCAAACACCAGAGTCAAACACCAGTGTCAAACACCAGTGTCAAACACCAGAGTCAAACACCAGTGTCAAACACCAGAGTCAAACACCAGTGTCAAACACCAGTGTCAAACACCACAGCTGAGGACACAGAAAACGCCTCGGTTACGACTGTAACCTCGGTTCCCTGAAGAGGGAACGAGCGTTGCGTCGAAAAGCTGACGCTATGGGAACGCTTTGCGTGATGACGTCTTGAAGCACATGTAAAATCAGTCCAATGGTGTGGCGGAACGTCAGAGGCGGGTGACGTCACGTACCAGGAAGCTATAAAAGCCGGCCCGAAACAGAAAACGAAAGCTTCGTAAAGTCTGAAGTCGCGCTGACAGGCATGAAGGAGATATGGCAAGGCGACGCAACGCTCGTTCCCTCTTCAGGGAACCGAGGTTACAGTCGTAACCGAGGCGTTCCCTTTCAAGGGAACTCCCGTTGCGTCGAAAAGCTGACGCAATGGGAACGTCTATACCAACGCCTCCATAGCTACAAATGTCTGTCCTGTGTGTAATCATGTGAGCAGCACTAAGAAGACAAAACATGAGACCCTAGAGTAGAGTCTAAATCCAGAGAGTAGAACCTGACGAAGGTGTGCGGTGAGGACCAGCCTGCCGCATCACAGACGTCCTGTAACGATACTCCTGATATAAGGGCCTTAGAGGCCGCCATACTCCTAGTAGAGAGCGACCGGACAGCCAAAGGAGAAGGCTGTCCAGCCGCCTCATAAGCCAGTGAGATAGTCTCAACCACCCACTTGCTCATCCTTTGCTTAGACACTGGACCTCCCTTGTTAGGGGAGCAAAAGTCACTTTTACGCCACAGGGCAGCTCTGTGGACATACGCGTCTAACGCCCCAACAGGGCAAAGCAAATTATTCGCCTCCTGGTCCGATTTCGAAAGGGAGGAGGACCTCCAAGTGCCACGAAGGAAACGAGATACCAAGGGGTCTTTCCCCACAGACATTCCACCCAAAGGACTGTGGTAAGCACCTATGGCCGCCACATAGACCTTTAAAGTGGACGGGGTCAGACCTGCAGTGAACCGTTCCTGCAGGAACTCCAGCACTGTACCAATTGGGCAGTGGACTGGGTCCAACCGACGGTCACTACACCAAGAAGTGAATACTCTCCACTTCAGGGCATAAAGTTTCCTCGTGGAGGGAGCTCTGGACTGTAGAATGGTCTCAACAACCTCGGTTGAGAGACCTGACTCTATGAGCTGGGCCCCCTCAGAGGCCAAGCCCACAGGTTCCACAGTTCTGGCCGAGGGTGAAATATCGAGCCCTCTGCCTGGGACAGAAGGTCCCTCCTGACGGGTAACTCCAGAGGATGCCCGTCGAGGAGGGACACAAGATCGGGAAACCATACTCTGCCCGGCCAGCGCGGGGCTATAAAAAGCAGGCAAACCCGGTCCCTGCGAACTCTTTCCAGAACTCCCGGGAGCAGAGCAACTGGGGGAAAGGCGTACAGACGTAGCCTCGGCCACGTCTGTACCATAGCATCCAGTCCCAGAGGAGCTGGATGCGTGAAGGAGAACCAAAGTGGACAGTGAGACGTCTCTCGAGACGCAAACAGATCCACTTATAATTTCCATATCAGCTCCACCACCTCGGGGGTGGAGCCACCATTCCCCGGGCCTCGGCCCCTGTCTCGACAGAGTGTCTGCTCCTATATTCTGGACCCCGGGGATGTAGGCTGCCTTGAGTGACAGCAACTTCCCCTGGGACCACAAGAGGATATGGCATGCCAGCGCAAACCCCCTTGATATAGGCGACTACCGACGTGTTGTCCGTATGTACTACACATGGTGTCCCCTGAGACCTGTGATAAAGCTCCTCAGAGCCCGGAAGACAGCTAACATCTCTAGGCTATAGAATGCCAGGAACGATGATGGTCTTCCCACAGACCTTGAGATGAGCGACCCTCAGGATCGCTCCCCAACTCGTGAGGGAAGCATCCGTCGTTAGCAGTTTGCGACGACAAGGAGCTCCCAGCACTGGGCCCTGGGACAGGAACCAAGGTTTCTTCCACATAACCAAGGCACGTAGGCATCACCGCGTGACCTTGATTGTGCGAAATGGGTTGCCCCTCGGGGAAAAACCCTCTGGTCCTGAGCCACCACTGCAGGGGCCTCATGTGCAGCAGTCCAAAAGGTATCCCGTTGGAAGCTGCTGCCATGAGACCCAACAGTCTCTGGAACTGTTTGACAGTGAGTAGCTGGCCTAGCTTTACACTTCTCACAGCTGCCAGGATGGAATCGAAGCGTGGCGATGACAGGCGCGCCTGCATCGACACTGAATCCCAAACCACGCCTAAAAAAGTGGTCCTCTAAAATGGAGAAAGCACACTCTTCTTGGCGTTCAGCCGTAACCCCAACTCTTTCATATGGGCGAGAACAACATCTCGATGTTGAACCGCCATCTAATGCGACTGAGCTAAAATCAACCAATCGTCGATGTAGTTCGTGATGCGAATACCCCGGAGGCGCAGAGGCGCCAGAGCTGCATCCACGCATTTGGTGAAAGTGCGGGGTGATAAAGCTAGGCCGAATGGAAGAACTCGATATTGGTATGCTTTGCCCCCGAAAGCAAACCTCAGGAACTTCCAATGACACGGACGGATGGAAATATGCGTCCTTGAGGTCTATCGTGACAAACCAGTCCTCGGACCTGATCTGTGGCACGATTTGTCTCAAGGTTAACATTTTGAACTTGAGCTGCATGTACTCGTACAGAACTCGAAGATCTAAAATGGGACGCAATCCCCCGTCCTTTTTTGGAACTATGAAGTACCGGTTGTAAAACCCGGTTTCCCTGTTGGAGGGGGGTACATATTCTATGGCCCCTTTCTCTAACAGAGTGTTTACTTCCTGTTCCATAACCAGAACCTGCTCGGGGCCCACCACTGTGGGCAGGACCCCCATAAACCGCGGTGGGCGTTAATAGAATTGTATCTAATACCCTTTTTCCACGGTCTGCAGGACCCAACGAGAAACATTTGACAGTAGCTTCCACGCTGTCAAAGATTCTACTAGAGGTACCAGTCTCTCGAGACTGGTTTCTGGATTTTGTTGCTGTTGAGTAGTCGGTTCGTCGCCCTGTAACGGCGCACCGGCAGGGAACGACCAAACAGACTGCTCCAGCACCCTCCTCAGAGGGGGCGGGCATCCCGAGGCCACTACGTTTCCGGGTGGACCTTGAGATATGTGCTCGCCGGAGACCGCTGCGCCCTGTAACACCGGAGGCGGCAGGGTTGGCAGAACGGTCCCCTGAGGGCACCGAAGAGAGACGGCACCGTATTTTTCTCCTGCTGTTGAGTAGTCGGTTCGTCGCCCTGTAACGGCGCACCGGCAGGGAACGACCAAACAGACTGCTCTAGCACCCTCCTCAGAGGGGGCGGGCATCCCGAGGCCACTACGTTTCCGGGTGGACCTTGAGATATGTGCTCGCCGGAGACCGCTGCGCCCTGTAACACCAGAGGTGGCAGGGTTGGCAGAACGGTCCCCTGAGGGCACCGAAGAGAGACGGGCACCGTGAAAAGAGGTGTTAACCGCTCTGCTTCGGGGGGACTACCCTCATTTGTCCTGAGCCCTCAGACATCAGGACTTTTTCCCAGCAGCCTTCTTGGCGGTAATAACGGTCCGCAGATCCGTTTTACCCCTCGAAGACTGCTGGGTTTGAGAGCGCCCTCCGTGTCCCCGAGATTTTTGTGGGGGAGCACGAGAGGACACACTCTGTTTTTGAGTGGCACGATGTTCAGCGCTCTTTTTAGAGGAGTGAGGCTGCTCCCGCTCAGCAGCCTCAATGAAAGAACGGCGGGGGAGAAGTTTTTGTAATGCAGCTGCCTGTTTAGCAGCTTCCTGAGATTTAGCTACCGCACTGTTTACTGCATCACCAAATAAACCAACAGTGGAAACCGGAGCATCTAAGAGAACGTGCTTTTCTTTCTCTTTTATATCGCTCAAATTGAGCCACAGATGCCTCTCAGTGGCCACCAGGGCTGCCATAGACCGCCCGATTGATTTAGCGGTCTCCTTGGTGGCCCTGAGAGACAGATCTGTGGCTCTGCGTAGTTCAGCCACTGTGTCAGGACCAATTCCCCCGCCCTCCTCTAAATCCCCCAATAATTCTGCCTGATAGGCTTGCATAATAGACATCGTATGCAGACACGCTGCAGCTTGACCAGCGGCTGCATACGATTTATGAACCAGAGATGATGTGAATTTTACTGGCTTAGAGGGAAGTGAAGGAGCTTTCAGGGAAGATGCCGTTGCTGGAGAGAGATAGCTCGCAAGCGTCTCCTCCACCTTCGGCATCTCCCCATAACCATATTCTTTATATTTGTGAATGGAAGAATAGTGGGATGTTTGTGGTGCATACACTCTGTATGAAACCGGTTTTCCCCACGATTTCGACACCTCGGTGTGGAGATCGGGGAAAAACGGAAGGCTTCTTCGCTGAGGCTGTGTACGAGATGGCAGGAAGCGTTCGTCGAGCTTACTTTTCGAACGAACGTCCTGCCTATCCTCTGGCCACTCAATAGATAGTCTGTCAACTGCTCTAGTAATAACATCGAGCAGTTCCTCAAACGCATGAGACTGAGGTGGCGAATCCTCAGACTCAGCTTCAATACTCACAACATCCAACTCCTCAGAGCTGGACAGTTGCAGTATTGGTGCCTCCATCGGGGGGGAAGAAACCGCAGCGCGTGCTTCCACACCCTGATGAGAGGCACTGGATCTATCAGAAGGATGTTGAGATAAGGCAGAGCCCGTCTCAACATCCACTGATAGATCCATTTGCGAACCCCAGGTCTGTGATTGCCGCCGTGCCTCGGCAGCGGCGGGACCCGAGCCCTGGGGAACGCGATCGGGATCGGATCACGATCGCGGGATCGCGATCGTGAACCGAGCCAAGCGGGATCGGAGCGAACGCAATGGAAGCGCGTCGCAATGCACACAGTCACCACCCTCGAGTGCTGACTGGGCATGCTCCTCACCCAAACAAACAACACAAAGAGTGTGAGTATCACCTCCCGTTAAATAACGCGGGCAGGGATGGACACACACTCTAAACTGCTGCTTGCTCGCCATACTGAATATATATATATAATATAGACAGACAACACCAAATAACAAGGACAGATTCAACACAGAGCGCAACTGAAGACTCAGAAAGCTTTCGTTTTCTGTTTCGGGCCGGCTTTTATAGCTTCCTGGTACGTGACGTCACCCGCCTCTGACGTTCCGCCACACCATTGGACTGATTTTACATGTGCTTCAAGACGTCATCACGCAAAGCGTTCCCATAGCGTCAGCTTTTCGACGCAACGGGAGTTCCCTTGAAAGGGAACACCTCTACAGGGAAAGGGGGAAAATAATAAAATAAAATAAAATAAAATAAAATAAAATAAAATAAAATAAAATAAAATAAAATAAAATAAAATAAAATAAAATAAAATAAAATAAAATAAAATATTTAGATATTCTAACAACAGTTGATTTGAAACAATGCGTTATTAAAAAAATTATTCATAAAAAATCAAATAAAAATTCTTGGGTATCACGATTTACAAGTTCATGAAAAGGGTACAAAAAATAATAATTCTTGGGTATTACAAGTTCATGATTAGGGCACAAAACAGGGCTTGAAAATGGTCAAATATCCTTTCACAAAAAAAAAAAAAAAAAAAAAAAATTGCTGTATATATTATCGTCCAGGTCTAATCTGCTAAATGCAACTCTAAGACATTAAAGGAGAAGTTCACTTTTGAAAAAACTTTTGCTGATAATTTACTCACCCCCATGTCATCCAAGATGTCCATGTCTTTCTTTCTTCAGTCGAAAAGAAATTAAGGTTTTTGATGAAAACATTCCAGGATTTTTCCACATATTATGGATTCCATTGGGACCCAAACGGTTCAAGGTCCAAATGACAGTTTCATTGCCGCTTCAAAGGGCTTTAAACGATACCAGACGATGAATAAGGGTCTTATCTAGCGAAACGATCGGTCATTTCAAAAATAAAATAAAAAGTTGACGTTTTATAAGCACAAATGTTCGCCTTGCTCTGTTCTGTGATGCGCGTTCGTGACGTCACGTAATACGCAATTACGTTGAAAAGGTCAAGTTTGATGTGTTTACAAATGTGCGGAAGGAGGACCATATAAACATTTTCAAATGTATTTGTGTCAGTTTATCGTTTAAAATGCCCATTTCGTGTGCGCATCCTGAGTGTTTTAATATTAAAAAGCCAAAAAGAACATTTTCTTCAATTTTTCAAGCGTGACCTTTTCAACGTAATTGCGTATTACGTGACGTCACGAACGCGCATCACAGAACAGAGCAAGCCGAACATTTGTGCTTATAAAACGTCAACTTTTTATTTTATTTTTGAAATGACCGATCGTTTCGCTAGATAAGACCCTTATTCATCGTCTGGTATCGTTTAAAGCCCTTTGAAGCGGCAATGAAACTGTCATTTGGACCTTGAACCGTTTGGGTCCCAATGGAATCCATAATATGTGAAAAAATCCTGGAATGTTTTCATCAAAAACCTTAATTTCTTTTCGACTGAAGAAAGAAAGACATGGACATCTTGGATGACATGGGGGTGAGTAAATTATCAGCAAAAGTTTTTTTAAAAGTGAACTTCTCCTTTAAGCTATTTTAAAAATGAACATGATGATTTTCTGTAAAGTTGATTTGAAATCAATTTATTTATTTGATTTAGAGCACTATTAAAAAAATACGTCTTAAAAAAATAAAATAAAAGTTATTTGGTATTACAAATTTATGATAAGGGTACAACAAAATAAAAAATTTAATAATAATAATAAAAAAATAAAAAAAAATAAAAAAATTAAAGTTATATGCTATATATTATCACCCAGCTCTAATCTGTTAAATGCAACTATAAGGCATTAAGATGTCAAGATATTAAAACATTAACATAATGATTTTCTGTAAAGTTGATTTGAATCAATGCAATAAATAAATAAAAAATATTCAATTCCACAAGTCCATATAAATAATCGCCCAGCTCTAATCTGTTAAATGCGATTATAAGACATTAAGATATTATAAACATTAACGTAATGATTCTCTGTAAAGTAGATTTTGAAAAGGGCTATTCAAAAACTAAAATACAATAAATGTATTCTTATTGATTTAAACTTTATTTGCATGAAGTGTAGAGCACATGGCCTTGACCTGAACATGATCTAACACTGATCACTTTCGAACGGCTCAACGTGACGCCTCACGTTTACATGCTCTCATTCCCCGGATTCTCCACATACCTGGACACTCCGACGTGTCTCGATAGAGTCTCCCATGAGCTGCCTGAGGAGAGAGCCAGAGAGAGAGAGAGGTTTACAAGTGCTTATCAGTGTTTAGAAGTGAGAAAGACAAGCTAAAGCAAACCGAACACATTTCCACGAGCTACTGAACGGAGTCAGGCAGAGTCTACAAGCCCGAGACGAGTCTGCAGATGGACACTTCAGAAACATGTCTGGGACTCAGGAATCATCCACACTCGGCAAAACTATGTGCAAAATTTCAATGTAGTTTTGATTGTAGGAAGAGACACCAGCGAGCGATTTCCATCAAAGATATTTTGACATGAAGTGGCCACAAAAAAAAGGATTTGTACACTTTGTGATTGTCTCTGATTAAGTGAGGGAAACCGACTTCTGTCCCACTTTATATTTAGTGTCTTTATGAACTGACATTTAAATTAATCACTTTATACAATGTACTTATTGTGTTCTTACATTGTACTTAACCCAACAATAAACCTACACACACCACCAAACCTGTCCAAACCTCACCTGTATCCTCCTCAATAATAAAATTTTTAATAAAAATAAATAAATAAATAAATAAAATAATCTATATGCTAAACATGCTTCACACACACACACACACACACACACACACACACACACATACATACATATATATATATATATATATATATATAGATTATCGTCTAATCTGCTAAATGCAACATTAAGACATTCAACAAATTAACATGATACCGGTAATGACTTTCTGCAAAGTTGATTTGAAAATAAATGTATTTATTTTATTTAAAGCGCTATTAAAAAACAAAAAAGTCATAAAAAAATTTACTTTAATAAAATAAAATAAAAATAAATATCAATAAAAATTTAAATTCTTGATAACAAATCTGTGCGTTACAAGGCACTTCCTCGTCCTTCCCTCATGGGTCAAAATTACCCGAAGCCCTAAAATTATACTTAATTATACTTTTGTCCAGAAAGCTTATTTAATTAAATTTTTATTATATTTTTTTTCTATTTTTAATGCAATTTTTGGGGGAGATTTTTTGTTCTTTTTTATTTTATTTACCTGTAAATTACAAGATTTAATAAATAATAATAAATAAATAGTAATTTAGCAATTTAAGTACATTGCTCACATTCTTTCAACTTAAATTCAAAATAACTCACAATTTCATGCATTACCCTTTTAAATCAGCTCTAAATATCTTACACAGCGTGTCTTTGCCGACTTCTTGTGGAAAAAAAGAATATAACATGATATTTCATAACTCTTGCCACTAGATGGCCTTATAGCTCTATATGGAGCAAATGAGCTGTTCCGCTGGGTCCTAAAGTCAGTTCCATTCAGTATGCATTCAAATACACATGTAGACATTATAAACAAATTTTTTGGTGAAGTTTTAGAGTTTTTAGTTTGAATTCTGAGCATTTTTAGGTTTTTCTATGTGCATTCCTCGCACTCCATTCCTAAAGGGGTCAAATTGACCCGTGAGAGAAGGATTTGTTACTTTTTTCAATTTTAACCACACAATTCTTTGAATCCATAATTATATATTTTTTGGGTGTATTGATGGTTCAAGTGCGACAAAAGTCACGGGGTCTCGGACCCCTCCGATAAACACTCAATTTTTTCAAAAAATATTTCCGGGTCAAAATGACTGAAAGAGAAAACGCTCCATGATTGAACATGCGCCTGAAATAAGTTGTACTCACAGTTGTGTCCCAGTGCATCATCCAGGCTGGGGATGGTGTATAAGCAGATCTGGAAGCACACGTGTGCCAAGAGGAAAACCAGACTGGTGCTGAAAAGAGCCTTGATGAAACGTCCAGTGTGTCCTGTGGGAAGGAGAGGAAAAATACAGTAAGAAAAGAGAAATGCACAGAAGTTGAAGCTGGTACAGATCAGTAAAAAAGTCCCAATTCACATACTTTCCATCCTAAATAGTATTTGAAATTAGAATGAATGTGTCCCAAATTGTAGTATGTTTAAATGATAGTGGTTCAACGGATCACAAAACTCACGGTTCGGGTCATAATACGGTTTTTGAGTCACAAATCGGATCATTTTTCGGATCAGCAAGAATTTTTTGGGGGGGTTGGGGTTGACTTTGCTTTCCATTTATTACTTAAAGCACACTTTAAGTACTCTGGTACCACATCAAAAACTACTAGCCTAACTAATAAAGTTCAGACATTATTAAAAGGCAAGTGAACAGTCAGTAGAAAATAAGAGCAAATAGCCAAATCACAAGCATAGATAACAAACACATTCTAAATATTCGATTAGAACTACAAACACGAATACACAATGTTAAAAAAAACTACAAACATGGCGGATCCACGAGTCCGACGGTTAAACAGAGAGGTTTAGATAGAGAGAGATTAATAATCAGTATCTAACTTGACGAAAAGATATTTATTCAATGCTATCCACGTTATATTTAATCAGCAACAGCATCGTGAACTTTTATAAAGATGCATTTTAAACATTAGGCTACATTAAAGACTATGATGATGTAGTTTGTCACACTCAAAATCATGTAACTTTTCTTCACAAAAGTCCAATAACTGGTTTGATGGTCAATATTACAAATCTATACAGTTTCCATTCACAGATTAGCCAACTTCAGTTTATTAAATATTTAATACTCATATTAAAGGTTCATTTAAGTTTAAACCTGCCATGTTTAAAAAAGAATGGTTAAAAACGTCCATGAACACAGTGTGCCAACTTCCATGTCAGCTACACGTCCATCGGTTGTCATAACAATAGCTTTACAGGCTTTGCAGAAACACTTGTAATATTTAATTGCAGAATTGACATTGTTGCCACCCAAAGACGGGCTTTCTAACAGTATTTTTCCAACAGCGCAGAGGTATAGGAGAAAATAAGCACATGTGTGAGTGTTTAACTTTTGCGAGAGTTTAGGAAAATGCAAAGGCAGGCCCAGCTATTCTGATCATGGCAGGACTGTCAAAATACAAATAAATACAAATAAAATAGGTAAAGAGCACTGGGACTGTCTGTAAAGACCTCTAAACTTCAGCTACAACTGGGCACTGTTAGGGCCAAACTTTTACATTTGAAACATCTGTTAAAGTGCCCCTATTATGCTATTTTAGGCTCCTAATGTTGTTTTGGCGTCTCCTACAACAGGTTCACACGCATCCAAGGTCAAAAACACTTTAATTTCCTCATAATATACATTACAGCATTAGCCTTTTTCTCTCAGTGTCTGAAACTGTAGATCAAGGATTCAGTCTCTCTAAACCCCGCCTCTCTGAGAGCTTCCTCTGCTCTGATTGGTCAGAAAGCAAACACTCATTATCATGTCTGACTCTCAGCTCTTGATCACAGTGATTCGCACAGTGACGATGTCGAGGGTTTTACCGTATCAATCTCAGAAAACAGCGTCTTCTCCACATGAACAACACGAACCAAACTCCTCCAGTCTCAGATACACTACAGTGTGTGAGGGCGGAGCTAAGAGACGCTGTTCAGCCAATCAAGACCACAGGCTGGCATTATGCAAATTAGTTACATTGGTTTGTAACAGGAAGTGAGACTGAAATAACTTACAACTCATTTCAGCAGTTCAGAATCCATTCTTTCTTTCAGGAGACAATAACTTTGTCTTTGCTCTTTGATCTTTGAAACTTTGCAGACCTTTTACATAACACACATCATCCAAAAATAGCATAATAAGGGCAATTTAAATGCATTATTATAATTTTTTTTGGGCCTTTTCAGTCCACCAGGTGAAAACCGTCTGATTGTTTAGAAAAGTAAAAGCACAACTCTCCTCAACAAGACACATAACTTCAATCATGTCCGTACCACAAACGACCACACTAAAAGTTTAAGACGTAACATTAAGGGGTTTTTAATAACCGCAAGTATGAATAGTAACAGTGCTTTAGTAAGCAGGAAAGTTGCACAGTCGACAGTTACAGCCTGAATGTGGTTATACTTTACCTAAACACTGATGGAAATGCACTGCTGAATAATGTAACCTATAAAATAAAGGTTTTAATAGACAGACATCAGACGAGCCATTCCCTTACTTGAAACTATTCTGGAAACTGAAGTGCATACTCTGTATGTGCACTCTAAAAGATCTTGGGTTATTTGTCTATGTTAAAATATGTCCTCAGAACTGTACACTGATTGTTTATGGACAGGTTATGGACTCACAGCATATGGTCGATTACACTTGAATTACTAATTAATTTTTACTTCTAATATTTGTTAAACGTGCTTAAATGTTGGCAATATGTATTAAAAATATACTATTCTGTAAAATAAAAAATAAAATAAAAAAAGAATTGCTATGCAAGCCAGTGATTGTATCGAGTATTTTTAGACATTACAGTTTTTCTCAATTGCTAAAATACTAAAACCCATTGGCTGAACAAAGTTCTCAGTTGCCTGAACTCATTTAGCTAATTGTGCAGTCTGTTGTCAATACCTTAAACCATTTCACATGGTAAAACACAGTTTGCAGATCTCACTTAGACTTTTCAGCAAAACTCTAAACACATTTTCATTGTCAAAACACATTCTGCACTGTAATGCACGTCATCCATACTGCAGAACACAAGTGGCAACAATCAAATACAAATACAGAACTCATGTCAATGATTGAACACAACCACTCAAAACTGATTTAACCTGTTTCAAATGATGCCCAAACACAAGAAGAAGCACTGATCACGTTTACTCCTTTGATGTTTGTCTCTTTCAGTATTGTACACTGTAGTACAGTGCATTGTAGGCTGTATACTGTACAATGAACACACTGTATGTCCCTGAACATTGTGCTCTCCATTTGTTTACAGCACTGACTGCTCAATAGATTTTGACTGGTTGCAGGTTCATATCAACAAAGAACAAGAATTACAGTATCACAGAGACAAAGGACAAGTGTGTGAGGTGCAGGGTACAGTACTGTAAAAATAGGGGTACAAGGAGGAGGAAGAACAAAGACATTTTGCAAAGAGCAAAGCAGAGTAGTCATTTCTGATACATTTTGAGCTACTATGAGAGAACATGTTTTTCGTTCTTTAAAAGACAATGACGGAAACATATGAAATTTGATTTGAGATTAAAAAAAAATCTGTTTTTTGGTGTATTGTTTACCGACTGCTGGATAGTGTATATCATTTTGATCACTGTGTTTATGATTTGAGAGCAGTGTTTGATTTTGAACACAGGTAAAACTGTTTTGAGGCGAAAGTTTCATTTTGCAAGAGGAGTCAGAGGTTTAGTGAATAGTGCTTGAAGATGAGGTGTTGTGTTTAACGTTTTCAGAAAAAGGAGCAAGGTTTCAGAAATTGTGTTTTAGCAATTGAGAAAAACTGTAATTAATGTATGAAAAAAAAAATAATAAAAAAAAAAAACTAGTATTATAGTAAATATGAATTCACTATACTGGGTTAAATCAACCCATTATGCTGGGTTAAATAACCCAATTTGCTGGGTAAAATGAACCCAACATGTGTTCTGTCCTATATTTACCCAGCCCAACCCAAATTGGGTTGTTTTTAACCCAGTGTTTTTTAGAGTGTGAGAACGGATGGCATCGCAGCAGAGATATTCGGGCTTGACGAGGTGAGTGAGGACACCTGGGAAATACAGAGCTGTATTTGTCTTTCCAGTTTGTCTTGGCGTTTTTCTTTCCAGTGAGATTGAATGAAAGGCCACTTCAGCGTTCGTTCACATCTAACCTGTTCCTCACTACAGCGGGAGTGTGAAATCTGCAGGCCATTTTCCACAGAACTAGATGACTGTGATGTCTTGTGTTTTGACACGTGTAGCTGTGATTGTTTTAACAAGAATCGGGGCTCCAGAGCACTTGACGCTGCTCCATAGATGGTGTAGAGTTACTGAGTTTCTATGGAAAGAATAACAGTCTGCCTTAGCAAGCCAAGCCAGAGGTTTTACACATCAGCGCTGGGATATTTTCAGCCAATTTCGAAGGTTATCCTGTTGTTATACGAACGGTTTATTTAGGCGAATCACTACAGTGTAATTTAACCAAAGACAATTATGATTTTCAGTGCTTTTCAAACACTTGTTTCATCTTGGTGACCAAGAGCATTCTAAGGGAGTTTTCACACACACTAAAATTTTATTTTTTTTTTATTATTTTTACCCAAATCCTGGGTTGAGTATTTTGGGTTATTTTTCAGTGTTTGGGTAGTTTTTGTGTTACCCAGATCCTGGGTCAGACGTAACAACCCAGATCCTGGGTCAGATGTAACAACCCAGTGTTTGAGTAGTTTTTGTGTTTCCCAGATCCTGGGTCAGACGTAACAACTCAGATCCTGGGTCAGACGTAACAACCCAGATCCTGGGTCAGATGTAACAACCCAGTGTTTGGGTAGTTTTTGTGTTTCCCAGATCCTGGGTCAGACGTAACAACCCAGATCCTGGGTCAGATGTAACAACCCAGTGTTTGGGTAGTTTTTGTGTTTCCCAGATCCTGGGTCAGACGTAACAACCCAGATCCTGGGTCAGATGTAACAACCCAGTGTTTGGGTAGTTTTTGTGTTACCCAGATCCTGGGTCAGACGTAACAACCCAGATCCTGGGTCAGATGTAACAACCCAGATCCTGGGTCAGACGTAACAACCCAGTGTTTGGGTAGTTTTTGTGTTACCCAGATCCTGGGTCAGACGTAACAACCCAATGTTTGGGTAGTTTTTGTGTTACCCAGATCCTGGGTCAGACGTAACAACCCAGATCCTGGGTCAGATGTAACAACCCAGTGTTTGGGTAGTTTTTGTGTTTCCCAGATCCTGGGTCAGATGTAACAACCCAGTGTTTGGGTAGTTTTTGTGTTACCCAGATCCTGGGTCAGACGTAACAACCCAGATCCTGGGTCAGACGTAACAACCCAGATCCTGGGTCAGATGTAACAACCCAGTGTTTGGGTAGTTTTTGTGTTTCCCAGATCCTGGGTCTGATGTAACAACCCAGTGTTTGGGTAGTTTTTGTGTTTCCCAGATCCTGGGTCAGATGTAACAACCCAGTGTTTGGGTAGTTTTTGTGTTTCCCAGATCCTGGGTCAGATGTAACAACCCAGTGTTTGGGTAGTTTTTGTGTTTCCCAGATCCTGGGTCAGATGTAACAACCCAGTGTTTGGGTAGTTTTTGTGTTTCCCAGATCCTGGGTCAGATGTAACAACCCAGTGTTTGGGTAGTTTTTGTGTAACCCAGATCCTGGGTCAGACGTAACAACCCAGTGTTTGGGTAGTTTTTGTGTTACCCAGATCCTGGGTCAGACGTAACAAACCAGGGGTTGAGTTATTTATCACAGGCTTTTTGCAACCTCTTCAAGAGAGAGCAGTGCAGCTCCATCAAATTGGTGCATGGCAAAATACAGGTTTGTGTACATTTAATTTTATCTATAAATTCGTCATTGTGCTGTATATTGTTTAATTTTATGCAAATCAACATACAGGGTAGGATTTTATTAAAAAAGATACAGAATATAAATACTTAGGATGTTAAAATATGTCCTCAGAGCTGTTCACTGTTTGTTTATGGACAGGTTAGGGAGCTGGTCACCACATATTTTAGATGATAAAACACATTTTAAAGGCACCAAGTAGTGTATAATGCACATCATGGGCAAAAATACAGTTTAATATTTCATGAAACCACATTATCAAAACAAATAATGCTTCAAGATGACTCAAAAACGACTGTTCCCACGAGTATCAATGTGGTTGAAGACGTGACTGTTGGTGAGAGAGAGAGTAAGACTTACGCAAGTCTCTGAAGTGACTTGTGAGACAGTGGGCGACACATGGCACACACTCACACACACACACACACACACACACACACACACACACACCCCAAGAGAGCATCCATGCTTTCCGGGACGTTACGCTCACACAGATAGTGGTGGGAAAGCATCCGGAAAGTCTCATACCAGTGTGCATTTGAGGGGAAAATTTAGAACAACACAGCCATTATTAAACAGACCACTTTAAATAATCTTTAATGGAAAATTATTAAGTACCAAACCAAAATATGTGACCCTGGACCACAAAACCAGTCACAAGGGTCAATTTTTTGCAGAGATGCAAGAGAATAAACAAGCTTTCCATTGATGTATGGTTTGTTAGGATAGGACAATATTTGGCCGAGATATGACTATTGAAAATCTGGAATCTGATGCAAAACAATTGAAACATTGAGAAAATCTCCTTTAAAGTTGTGCATTTATGTTCACAATATTGTTGCATTCACTCACAAAAATATATATTTTAAAATATTTACGGTAGGACATTTACAAAATATCTTCATGGAACATGATCTTTACTTAATATCCTAATGATTTTTGGCATAAAAGAAAAATTTATAATTTTAACCCATTCAATGCTATTGCCACAAATATTTAATTTATTAATTATTAATTATTTTGGATTAATTTGATTTTGACTTCAAACCATTTTTGAACTTTCACCAAGAAAACCTCTTTAAGACGTTTGCATGACTTTAAACCTTGCCAATAGTGTAAAGTCAACCATCATATTGGACCTTTTTGAGTTTTGAGAACAATCTTACATATTTTGCATGCAATATGCATCAGTTATTACAGTAAAAGGTCAAAGGTAACCAAGTCAGTGAGCAGAACAAGCTATTCTGAACTTAACAAGCTTTAAACCTAAATAATTGAGGAAACTGTGAGTATGAATGTGAATTTGACCCAAATGCACCCAGGCTAACATTCTGTAGCTGTGATCTACATTTTCCTACAGCTTTCTTCTCCTCCTAAACCTCTGATTGTTCACAACTGGCTTCCCCGGATTTCCCGGCCACAGAATGTGAAGCTAATCCGCAGTAGGGAAAAAAGCAAGATGGTTTTCATTAAAACCATTAATACTGTTCACTGCCAGGTTTTGTTTTACTATGGCTGGCTGTGGAGGGGATTTTCTCTCCAGATTATCCCAAAGACACGTAGATGACCGTCATCTGAGTCACATATGAGAACAATAACATCCAGACAGAGGAAAGATAACTTTGTAGACGTAGAAATTCTACACCTCTTTCATAGAGTTAAAGCAAGATGAACTTCTCTGACAAAACAATAAAGCTAATCCTTAGATATGAGACATGCAACATCAGGCCACGGTAAACACATCAGTCTGGTGCAAAACTTGAAGAGTTTAAAATGCAACCCATGTTCACTTGTTCGGTGTGCAAACTGAACACAGGAATAGTCTGTGCATTAAACCTGAACTTTAAACCTATTTTTAGTAATATATAATATTTCAGTCTACATTACATTCACACTGGTGTTAAGTCAAACAATTATAATATAATACTAATAACAATAGAAATAGCCATATATTGTAGTGTGTGTGTGTGTGTGTGTGTGTGTGTGTGTGTGTGTGTGTGTGTGTGTGTTACTTATGCTCCAGGAATCATATTGTTAGCTTTTTGGTATTAGAGGTTTTCGGAAATTAAAAACAAAAAAAGATCTTAATATTACAATACAGATAAGCTGATAGATATTTTATTATCATTATATAATTGTAAAAAAAATATTGTTTTTTATTATTATAATATATTTTTCTGATAAAGGGTGAATATTAAAAATTCCACATGGTTTGGTTTCAACAAACAAACAAACAAACAAATAAATAAAACACTAAAGACTAAGATGAATTGTAAGGCATCACAACATTGAACAGATATTAATTTATACAGTGTTATTCAATTATTAGCATTTTAATTATTAGCTGTAAATGAGCGTTAGATGACGGCAAAGATCATCTAAATGTAAAAATAGAGTAAAAGAGCACGAACAATTAAATATCCAATTCGTGTTGTTGTATAAAAAAGGCTTGAAATATTGATCCCCAAAAATTGTTCTGATATATCATTCATCCATATTTCTTTTTAAACAGCGCCACCAATTTCACAATTAAAATAAATACACAAACAACCAAACAAACAAACAAACATAATGACAGCTGGAAAACATTTTATATCAACTTCAGCAGTCTATCATGCAATAATGTTGGATTTTAAAATACCAATAATAAGAAATCAGACACAAGTAGTAGAACACAGATATCTCAGAAATGATAAAGGATATGGATATCTCTCCAGTGGATCTGGCTATTCTGCTGTCTTTGTTTTAGACTTTTTTTTTTAAATACAGCACAGAAGCAGCATTTATATATTTACAGGATTGACAATAATGCGAATCAGACACTGGAATGTTTTTCCTCATGCCATCCAACAGAGAACCAGACACACACACACACACACACACACACACACACACACACACACACACACACACACACACACACACTGTTATGGCAACAGAAAAAGTGTGAACGCCCAACATGAGGTCATCATGCCAGTTTATGTACACAGAAACACGAGTCATCACCGTTACTGCAGGCTGATGCATGAAAACAGCCTCACAAACCCGTAAAGTCCTCCTGTAGTCGATCATGTTATCCCTTAAAGCTCATCTCTGAGCACCAAAATTACATATTTAAACGTTTTTTATCCTTGAAAAAATGTCTTCATGCCTTAAAATATCTTGAATGTAACTCGACACCCTCGCCTCATTTAGTATAGGCGGCTCTAGGGCTGCACGATTTGGGGGAAATGTCATATTGCGATTATTGAGGTCAATATTGCGATTGCGATATAATAAACAAATGGTTTCATGAGTCAACTTGCTTGGTTCTCAAGGAAAATGCACACACAGATTAGTGATAATGCTGAAATGTGTATTTCTCAACTCAAACTAACAACTACATCTAAATGATTGACAACACCTATAATGATCAATAAGCCATTGATGACTGGATAAAAATTACTATTCAAAAAATAGAATATTGTCTTTGAACTTCCGTTTTTGCGGTCGCTCTGTATATCTCTATGGGGCTGCTGTCCAGGAGTAATTAGCTTTTGAAGTGGATTTACTAAATGTAAAGTTAACGAACATTATCATGAGGACTGTAATGTTTAAAGCAGATGACTTAACAAATGTCAGTCGACCGGGAAGATTTTTAAACGAGCCGCTAATTCATAAATACGCAAGATCGCTGTGGAAATACAGACCGGAAGTCAAAAGATAACCTCACAAACTCGTCGCTCCTTAAAGTCCTCCTGTAATCGATAATTTTATCCCTTAAAACTCATCTCTGATCACCAAAATTACATATTTAAACGTTTTTTCCCTTGAAAAAAATGTCTTCATGCCTTAAAATATCTTGAATGTAACTCGACACCCTTGACTCATTTAGTATGCGCGGTTCTATGAATATGCAAATGAGCCCCGCCTCCACTCACTCACTCAGCTCAGAGATCCACTCGTTGCAAGTACCGAGTAATAATCATTAGCATGTACTTACTATGAGGTCAGGGATTGGCTGAGGGTTAGTTGCATATAATCATGCATAATCTACTGTTATTACTACAGTAACATGTGTAACAAGGATACTGTAAAATAAAGTGTTACCTTTCAAAAAACCGCCCACAAAACCTCGCACAATACAACTTTAACATCATAGGATGTCCTGTTACTTTATCCTCTACAGTAAAAGACCTGGGTGTTATACTCGATTGCAACCTGTCTTTTGAAAATCATATTTCATATGTTACAAAAACAGCCTTTTTCCACCTTAGAAACATTGCTAAGCTACGTAATATGCTATCAGTTTCTGATGCAGAAAAGTTAGTTCATACATTCATGACCTCGAGACTGGATTACTGTAATGCTTTATTAGCTGGTTGTCCTGCATCCTCAATAAACAAGCTACAGTTAGTCCAAAATGCCGCCGCTAGAGTTCTTACTAGATCAAGAAAATATGATCATATAACACCGATTTTATCATCACTGCATTGGTTACCTATAAAGTTCCGTATTAATTACAAGGTATTGCTACTGACTTATAAAGCCCTAAACGGCTTAGCTCCAGTCTATTTAACGGATCTTCTATCGCCCTATAATCCATCGCGCTCTTTAAGATCACTAAATTCAAGGCTTTTGGTCATACCTAGGATATCCAGAACCACCAAAGGATGGAGAGCATTTTCACATTTGGCTCCAAAACTCTGGAATAGTCTTCCTGATACTGTTCGTTGCTCAGACTCGCTCTCCCAGTTTAAAACTAGATTAAAGTCGCATCTCTTCAGCCAGGCATTCATATAATCCTACAGTTCAAACTACAATCCGGCCTCTAGCTCATAAATGCCAGAGGAGAACTGGCCCCCGACTGAGCCTGGGTTCTCCCAAGGTTTTTTTTTCTCCATTAGGTCACCTGATGGAGTTTTAGGACACCATTAGGTCACTTGATGGAGTTTTTCGGTTCCTTGCCACTGTTGCCTTTGGCTTGCTCAGTTGGGGATATTTTGGGGATATTTAATTTAATTTTATCAATCAATAAATTCCTCTTGAAACAAACTTTGTTGTATTATTTTAATTTAATACTGTGAAGCTGCTTTGATACAATCTGTATTGTGAAAAGCGCTATACAAATAAACTTGACTTGACTTGACTTTCTTAGTTTTAGTTAACGATAATAACCCTGGCTTGAATGGTGACGTGCACTTATATATAGCATGCATGCAGCTGCCATCAATGGCAATATTAATCTCTAGCATCTTACAAATACTGGTGTATATGTAAGAGTCGCAGAACCATTTTTTTACTATTCAACTATTCATTTAATGACAGTGTTGACAGCCACAATTAGTCTGAGCGCTTTATTATCCCGCATACTTCTGTTCTGACTCAAACCATCATCCGCTTTACAGCTCCTTGTTAAAGGGTTAGTTCACCCAAAAATGAAAATTCTGTCAGTAATTACTCTCATGTTGTTCCAACCCCGTAAGACTCTCGTTCATCTTCAACACAAATTAAGATATTTTTGACTAAATCTGAGAGCTGTCTCACTCCTCCATAGGCTGCTCTGTAATCGATATCTGCCATCCCAGAAAGTTAGTAAAGACATCATTAAAATAGTCCAAGTGACTACAGTGGCTCAACCTTAAATTCATCAAGCGACGAGAATACTTTTTGAGCGCAAAAAAACTAACTAAAATAACGACTTTATTCAAATATTCATTTTCTTTTTCAAGTGAAAAACATTAAAACATTCCAGGATTTTTCTACACAGAATGGACTTCAATGACAACCAACTATACCAATGTTCAAAGAAGGATCAAATGTCCGTCTCAATGCGGCTTCAAAGTCTCGACACGATCCCAGTCGAGAAATAAGAGTCTTATCCAGCGAAACCATCGGTCATTTTCTAATATATATATATATATATATATATATATATATATATATATATATATATATATATATATATACTTTTTAACCACAAATGCCCGTCTTTTACCATCTCTGAGATGTGCCACGCATTACGTCATCACGTTGGAAAGGTCACGAATTTTTTTTTTTATAATAATAATAATAAATTAAAACAAAGATGTCGGATGATTTTGAAGTTGGAGAAAATGAGATGACATTTTTCGCCCTTCCCTTCCTTTCTGAACCGGAGTACACAGACAAATAACTTAGATAGATGACGTCACGCGTGACCTTTCCAACGTGATGACGCAATACGTGGCGCATCTCAGAGGCCTCGTTTACACTGCAGGTCTTGATGCCCAATTCTGATTTGTTACCTTTATCCGATTTTTTTTACCTTCCGTTTACACGTTCTTTCAACTGTGACCCATATCCGATTCATGTGTTTAAAGGGTTAAATTCTCTTGCACAGAAGGGCGGACGCGAAATATGCTTGATGCTCTGCGATATATGCGAAGTTCGCCAAACATCACCATGATTATGAGGCGAAGGAGGACGAAAAGTGCCATCATTGCACATGTGCTTCAGTTATTGTGTGTGAGAGAGATCTCAGGACTGGCGGGAGCATATTGTGTTTAAATATTGGCTTTAACGAGGAGCAGTGGGTTAGAAATTTTGTTGTGTACGACAATATGTTGTATCAACGTTTGTTCACATTCCTCTCCTACGACAACACAACGTTTGGTCGGGCCATCCGTCCCTTTGCAGATGCACGTCGGGGTTTCTCTCGTCATTAAACCGCGGAGACGTTGCCTAATGCCTCCGAAAATCTTTTTACATGACAGTCGCATTGGCACGTATCCGATTTATTTCCACAAATAAATGAGGCCTGAAACCGATCTGGAAATATCTGAATGCATGTGTTTTTTCCTGTTTACACTGTCATAGAACTAGGGCTGTCCCCGACTATGGATTTTCATAGTCGAATCAGAATCGTCATGTCTTGCCTATAGTCGACTAATAGTCGAATCATGTGTATGGGGGTGGGGCTGGGGGCGGGGCTTTAACGTTTCAAAGCCGTGATGTACAGAAAATCACACAAAGATATAGAAGAAAATGTATAAAAACATTTTTGATCAATAAAACTAATAAATAACTCCAGAAAGGCCACACTGCAGATTTGCATTTCACATGCAAATCAAATTAAATCGGCTAAATTACCTGTGCGAGCAGGCCAGCCTACAGCACAACATCGATGCACCGAAAAAAATAAACAATTAATTTACTAAATTAAATTAGAACAGAATATACCTTTCTAATAAATAAAAATACAAAACGAAATAAATCAGAATCAAGTCACAGGATGAGGAGCAAATGTGTGCAAAATGCCTAAAGTGCAGGGGAACATATATTCAAAACACAAGCCACAAATAGTTAGATTAGATAACCCTGACAGATTAATAAATAAAATAAAAATAAAGAAATTATTAAAATAACGATAGTAGCCAGAATTTTCAACTTTGTCTTTTTAACTGCAGAAACAACAAAAAATGCTAAACTGGAGAGGCAGTCTTTTTAGCTAAAAATGTTCACAGCATCCAAAAATAAAATTAGAACCGGCTGAAAAGTTTTGAAATCACTTGTACCTGATCGAGAGAACAAATCCTGAACGTCTTTCACTCTGTCTGTCCGTTGGAGTCTTTTCAAATTGTGCGCGCGGATAAAATACATTCTAACGTGAAACCCAGTCTATGCGTGAAACATGTTAACGGTGGCCGGCAGAAGTGCGATCATGGTTTTCCTGATGCTAAATCCAGCCTTGGAGAATATCCTTTCTAATCGTGTACATCCACACTTTAGATTTTCTTATCCCAGACATTGTTAAAGATTTAAATCCTTGCCGCGAAGACGCTCCTCTGTCGGTCACGGATTGAAAGTGAAACTTAAATCTGTCACGGGGTGTTTGGATTTATTCACGCACGTTAAAAAATATTTATTAAAAGCTTCTTTCTTTCCACATTTTTATATAGGCCTACAGCATTATCATAATAGGCTGAATATTAACGTATTTACATAAAAGCTAGTTCTATGTGAAATCAGACATTGAGCGCCCTCATATAGCCAAAGTGGCATGATCCTCGTTTCATAACACCTCTGCGAAGATTCGACCGTGAGATCGGTAGTCGAATCAGGCTCCTCCTATCGAAGCATCGAATCTTCGACTATTCGGGGTCACCCCTACATAGAACACATCCGATCTGTGTCACATATGAGCAAAAAATCGGAATTGGGTCACATTTCACTGACAGTGTAAACGAGGCCAGAGATGGTTCACGACGGGCATTTGTGGTTAAAAAGTATATATATATTTTTTATTTTAGAAAATGACAGATTGTTTCTCTGGATAAGACTCTTATTTCTCGACTGGGATCGTGTCGAGACTTTGAAGCTGCATTGAGATGGACATTTGAACCTTCTTTGATCATTGGTTGCCATTGAAGTCCATTCTGTGTAGAAAAATCCTGAAATGTTTTCCTCAAAAACCTTAATTTCTTTTCGAATGAAGAAAGAAAGACATGGATATCTTGGATGACATCAGGGGGAGTAAATGATCAGCAACATTTTTTTTGAAAGTGAACTAATGCTTTAAAACAGCATTAAAAGGGGCACTTTAATAATGGATCTCTAGCATCTTACAAATACTTGGTGCTAGAAGAGTCACAGAACTGGATTTAATGACAGTGTTGACAGGCACAAATAGTCTGAGCGCTTTATTATCCCGCATACTTCTGTTCTGACTCAAACCCTCATCCGCTTTACAGCTCCTTGTTAAAACCCAGTTATCAAATACATAATGCCAGCAGTTCTGTGTCCAGCTCCAGTGAACACCTGTCATATGAGCTCGAGAGATATAAAGCCCAAAGACAAACGAATCTGACCCCTGACCCCTAGAGCTCGGATGGGAAAAGCCGATGCAAAACCACGTTTGAGAGCCAGAACCTTTAGTTTATCCATCATGGTTGAGGCTTTGAGGATCTCTGAAGTCTAATCCTGCAGGAATCAATGTGTTGTGGTTTATAATGGATTCCTCTATTATCAAGGTTGGTCAAAAGATGTGGTTTGGCAAACAGACTTCAAGTCTTGAGTTTCAACCCTTACTAGACAGAGAGGGATCGTTTGGGATCGATTTCTTTTTTATTGTATCATAACAAAATACACACACACACACACACACACACACACACACAACAACAAGACAAAAATATCCAAGCTACTCCAGTCAGAGTTCATTTGCACCCATATCACACAATATCATTCGTTTTGCAATCATTTTGTTTAGCAATCAGCCGTCTTCTAGTCAGACAGTATTGCGCCACTGAGAACGAAAGCGTGAGAAACACTCTTACCTCGTAGTGTGTGTTTGTTGGGCCATTGAAACCAGGGTAGCAGCAGCAGGTACAGAAGGTAGACTAAAGAGAGAGCGTTGTAGCGAAAGATGCAGGCTGTGGAGAAGAAGAGACAAACCATCAGTTTTAGACACTCACCGCTGCGTCGTACAGCAGTCTAACACCCAGGGTCAGAGGGGCGGGCAGCAACTACTTTGGCGTATTTTTTCAGCAACACATACTTATTTCACAGATAAGAGTAAAATTTTATTTTGATTCAATGGTTATTTAAAGTTACCATATAACTGGTTATAGCTAGCCCAGTGTTAACATGAATATCTGCAAGCCTCCAAGCACAGACGTCACACTTTAAATCCTCCCTGTTGCCTTTCACCATCCACTTATTTCGCTGCTGTCGCGTCCCTTGACATGCCATCTCCTTTTCCCTCTTTCTATGTCTATTTTTAGCCCATTGCTTTGGCGCCCCCTAGTGTTGCGCTCCTATGCGCCGCATATAGCGCATACCCACTTTTTGCGCCACTTTAACGCCGTGTCCTAACTACACGCGAATGAAAAATGCATTAAAAAAATGTTTTGCAATAAGACTAAATGTGAATGATATCTAAGGGTTTATTTTTTTTGTTTTTTACCTCGTTGGAACTGAAATTAGGAATTGATAAGAATCGTAATCGACAAGCACAATCGAAATAGATTTTTTTTTCTTTTTTTCGAAGGTATTCGACTATTCCCAAAGTCAGTACAAAAGGTGCTATATTTCCGCTTGATGTGTGCCGGTCCTCGAGTGTTTGATAGCGCCGATGAAGCACTCTTGAAGCTGTGTGATTGCTCTAATCAAGCTGAGAGGTCCGTGTGTAAAGCATTCTGGGACCAGTTCCCAACACTTTGAGGCTTTGCCAGGGAATACAGGAGTTCCCTGACTCCCGCTGTGACTAGTAAAGGTTTTCCCTGACTCGCATTTTCCATGCCATCCAAACAACACCTCAGACCCTCCAAAACTCCTCAGCTGTTCCCGATCTCTGATTCACGCTCACAACCGAAGGCTTTGTTTGAGAAGTCTGGTGGCCTGAGAGGGTCATGAAACCCCAAAACACATTGGTTGAGATATGAACAGATATGCACATCACTGAAAACACTAACAGCTCTCATAAATGTTATAAAAGTGGAAATTGGCAATTTCGTTCTTCCGTGTTGAAAGTCGAGGCATCGTCACGAAATGTGAGGTAGAAGTGCCTTCGTTGCGTGTGATTGGCTGTGTAGAAGCGTGCCTTCGGAGCGTGTGATTGGCTGTGTTGAAGCACCTTCGGAGCGTGTGATTGGCTGTGTAGAAGCTTGCCTTCGGAGCGTGTGATTGGCTGTGTAGAGGTGCCTTCGGAGCGTGTGATTGGCTGTGTAGAAGCGTGCCTTCAGAGCGTGTGATTGGCTGTGTTGAAGCACCTTCGAAGCGTGTGATTGGCTGTGTAGAAGCTTACCTTCGGAGCGTGTGATTGGCTGTGTAGAAGCTTGCCTTCGTTGCGTGTGATTGGCTGTGTAGAAGCGCCTTCGTTGCGTGTGATTGGCTGTGTAGAAGCGCCTTCGGAGCGTGTGATTGGCTGTGTAGAAGCTTGCCTTCGGAGCGTGTTATTGGCTGTGTAGCAGTGTGCCTTCGTTGCGTGTGATTGGCTGTGTAGAAGTGCCTTCGGAGCGTGTGATTGGCTGTGTAGAAGCGCCTTCGTTGCGTGTGATTGGCTGTGTAGAAGCTTGCCTTCGGAGCATGTGATTGGCTCCCGGCACGATACTACGTCAGCTGATCCTCGAGATAATCTGTGCATTTATTCATGAGAAAGAGTTTAATCCAATCACTGCGCTGTTTTATGCATGAGATCATCGCATTACAGTAAAAACTAATATTTTAATTTAATGAACCAGCTCTGTATATACACGTCTTCTTCAAATGAAATATGTGCAATTAAGGACACACACACACACACAGCTGTACGTCTGATCACGAGCGCGACGACACAATGAATTATTCTGATACACAGAAGACAATGTGTAGACCGACAATTCAAAGAACAACGGATAACAAGCAACTATATCCTTTATTCTTTAAAGTATTCTTTCATTCTTTACATGAAAATATTAGACCTTTTAAATGTTCTTCCGCATTTTTAACCCTCAACTCTGTTTTTTTTCTCTCTCTGAGGTCATATTTTAATATTCATGTGTCTGTGTAATGAGTGTGTTGCCGGTCTGTGTTTTATTGGTTGTTGTCTCCCCTTTTCCCGCCCTCTCCCACTTTTCCACAGTTTACACGCAAATTTTTTGAGACTTTTTCCAACTCTGAGGCTTGAAGGACAGGATAAACCCCCATTATAACTCGCACTGCGTGCATGAACACAGATCTCCAGTGTTCAGAGACTCATGACCTCACTAGAGGAACATGCCATTAATGCAGGGAAACTATGATGAAACCCCAGAGGTGAACGTGCGCTGGTTTGCCTGATCGCCAGGAGTGCTGCGATATCGACAAAAATGATATCTCGATATTTTCTGGGATTTTCTCGATAACGATTATTAGAAGATATTTTGCTGAGTGTGTGTATTGTGTTCATACTTTGGCAGGTTCAGGACTGCCGACTCCTGAAGTCTTTGATATTCCTCACACTCTTGTGTGCTAGTCAGTGTGTGCTGGTCAGTTAACAGCAGTGAGTGTAAGTGTCACTGTAAGTGTGTGTGTGTGTGTGTCTGTACTGTATCTAAGTGTGTGTGTGTGTGTGTGTGTGTATGTGTGACAGAAAGAATTTTTTTCCAATATGTTTCAATAGATTTTCACCTTAAATGGGTATTTTTACCATGTATAAAGCCAATTTTTTTAATTAATTATATGCATGGATCATCTTTTGTGTCAATTTCGTTAATTTAATCAAATTCAATAATAAAAATAAGACACGATAGAGCTGTTATGCACTCTTGTGATATTTATTACTAAATGGTATAAATAAAGACTACATCACATAGAATATGCATGCACTCTCTGGGTGTGTGGGTGTGTGTGTGTGTGTGTGTGTGTGTGTGTGTGTGTGTGTGTGTGTGTGTGTGTGTGTGTGTGTGTGTGTGTGTGTGTGTGAGGGATAGGCTATACTCGATAATGTCTAATCACACATCGTTAAAGCAGAACTCGGCAACTCTAGCGAACTCTAGTCACTTCTTCGCTGATTTTCCCTTTTGTTGTCGCATGTTTTCCCCACGAGCTCCCCCTACAGCTGTGGGGGGGCGTATATTTCACAACAAGGTCGTAAAAACTCACTTGCGGCGGCCTCCTCCCCCTCTCTACCGCTTCTCATGTGCGTTTGTTTTGATCGGAGCAAGCCAACTGTATCGTGTGGAACTATGTCTACCGAGGTGGGTAATCTGGTAATACATCATACATGCGTGTGTGTTTATGTCGAATTGCCGTAAAGCAATTCGTGTTTCGCGCTCGTTCTCGTTCTAGTTCTCGCTTCTCACGAGACTTCCAATTTCTATCTTGCCGGGACGGTAGTCCCCAAGTTGCAAGGTTGGTTTTCCGCCTGGGAACGCTGGGGGGAGCTGGGAAAGTCACCAATATCACCAGAACAGGTTGTTTAACCATCCAAATGATTTCTAGACAGTTTTATTAAGTTAAAAAAGTTACCAAGTTCTCCTTTAAAACAACAGTTCCGATATCTAGCACCCTCATCTCGAGCTGATCAGTGATGTAAGCGTGATCCTGACGATCACCTGAGGCTCAGCTGTGGCTTCTCTCTGTCTCTGATCTAACACCAGCACAGCAGGAGCTGATAACACACACACACACACACACACACACACACACACACACACAGCATGGGTTATGTTTACGGTGCGGAGAGAAACATCGACTT